>NW_006399768.1:349568-351960 GCF_000299155.1 Elephantulus edwardii | reverse complement strand
AGGGTCACTATGAGTCACAAGCAACTCCACGGCACATAAAAACAACAAAAACATGTTTTATGGCAGAAAGGAAAACATAAGAAAAAGTAATACTACTAACTACCTAAGCAGATGTCTTCCTGACAAGGTAGAATAAGGAAATATTTTTATTCTGTTTTCCAAAAATTTCTGGTACTTTAAACTTAAGTATTACCATACTCTAAAGACCTTTAGAACAGGGAGAATATAAGCATCATGGAATTAATTTAGTAATCTGCATTGTATTGTAGAGTAGAAAACTAAAATGATGTATCCAATATTATCACAGAATGCTTGTGATTATTTAAAGATGAAAGACTCGAGGGAAACTATTTGGAGTTAGCTTATTATCTCCATATAAACCTTCTTCCAGCTAGTGTAGATTAGCAAATATCTTTCCACACAGCTGGGCATCTTTATACATAAAAAGCTCAGTTCAATAATTCTCATATACATGCCCTATTTTCAAGGACGTAATTTTGTAAATAAATATAAATGTGTTACATGATTACTAATATTTCATAAATAGTTAATTTTTTGCTTTTATGTAATGCTGTTTTTTGGATACTATTTATTGTCTTCATTTCTTGAAGTTATGATTGTATGTATTTAGCATTTCTATTCTTAGGTTAATATTTTATTTGTTATTTCAAAAATGTTTATAAATTTAATATATTGCATATTCCACTTTAGAAATTCTTATAATTCTCGTATAGTCTTAGCAGACTTTTTTATAAAGAAAACAATTTGAAAATTCTTACATAGCTTACATCTATCCAAACTTATCTTTGTTCTCAAGATTGCCGGATAACCAAAAGATGTGGAGAAACAGAAAAACTGATAAACACCAACCAATGGGAGTCTCTCCAGGAATGACCCTAGGGTCTTTGATTTGATGCTGTGAACCATTTTAAATAGTCCTTTATATAGCCCTCAGGGGAAAATTCACTAGTCGTTGAGTTTAAAATCATGACCAAAGAGATTATAAGCAAAAGGAGAACTTAAAGCACATTCTTTTTTAAATACATGTCATTTGCTCCATGAATTGAGATTGAAGAATCATATGTTTAGGACTTAATATTTATCTATAGTTAAGATTTCATTATCTCTTACATACTTTTCACCAAAAACATATGCTAGGAGTTTAAGTCCATGTTCTGTTGAGTTTTACTTATTCTGTCAATTCACACTCATTTACTTGAGAACAACATAGCAGAAAAGTGTACAAACTACAGCCTCATGTGACAATGTAGATCCAACTAATTAAAAAATATTGACAATAAAAATAAAAAGTAAAATTCATCTGAGAGCAAGTTTAAAGACAAGACAATCTATGTTTGAGAATGCATAAATAGGAAGCAAAATGCTAAGGAAAAGTAGCATTTTCTTTGTATAAAAGTGCTCAAACAGTGAAAGCTAGAGTTATAAAATTGAGCTGTGATAGCTTTTAAATTGCATATATTTATTGATTTGTTTGCATTTATATAATTGTTGGTTTTGATGATGATTGTCTTCGAGTTCAGCACGATTCATTGTCACCCTATGAACAAAAGACCTGCAGTATTTCTATAACTATTGACATTTATCAAAGTTGATAGAGTTTCTAGAGGCATGTTGTGTTAGGAAGTGAATGATGATCTTATTTATCAAAACTCCATGGTTTCTAATAAATGAAGTGGTTGCTGTTATTGCTACAAACCATTGAGTTGAAATTACCTCAAAGCTTTTAGAGGTAGTAAATCTCACAGTAGATGACTGCCCATCTTTCTCTCATGCAGCAACTGGTGGAGTCAAACTAGGTACTTTTGTGTTAGTGGCACAACTCCTTACCACTAAACCACAGAGCTTCCTATTTTTTCAAGTTAATAAATTGTGTATAAATTGTGTGTCTATTTATATTCTTATTAGGTCCCATTAAATTGAGTACAACTCACAACAACCCTATTACCAAAAGATTTGAGCCCATCTTGTCCTGTACCAATCACATAATCTCTGACGCACTCAAGCCATTGATGCAGTCACTGTATAAATCTGCCTGCTTGACATCCTTCTCCAAGATATAGGAGTAGCACTGTTGTTGTGGATAGGTGCTATTGTCGAGTACAACTCATAGTGACCGTATGAACAAAAGATCTGAAAGCACCCAAAGGTAATAAAGGAGGTCAGAATTGCTTCCACTGTGGAAAGCTGGGCCACTTCAGTTGACAGTGTCATAGACGAGAGCCACAGATAGGCAAGAGAGTAGAGAGTAAGCTCCCACTCACTTGCTTTAAGTGTGGATCTGAAGGACACTTGGCCAAGGGTGGCCCACATCAGGTCCTCCTGGCTGACAGGACTGACAGGCCCCAGCTCCCAGCTGGAAACAAAGGAGGAC
>NW_006399768.1:337451-348687 GCF_000299155.1 Elephantulus edwardii | reverse complement strand
AAAAAAAATCTGAAACCAGCTTTGTCCTGAGCCAACCTCATACTTCCTGACACACAAAAGCCCATTGCAGCAGTCATCTTGTCAATCCACCTAGTCGAGGGCCTTTCTCTCCTTTTGTGACCCTCCACCCTTGCCAACATCATGCCCCTCTCCAAGGAATAGACCTTGGTAGTATGTCCATAGTATGTGAGAAGAAGCCTCATCATTCTTGTCTTCAAACAGCACTCTGGCTGCACCCTCTCCAAGACATATCTATCATTTTCTTGGCCATCATGGAATGTTCAGTGTTCTTCTCCAACACTATAGCTCAAAGGCATTAATTATTTTGCTGTCATCTTTATTCATTGTCTAGGTCTCAGATGCATAGCTAATAATCAGAAAGACCATGGCCTGAATCGGACTCACCTTAGTCCTCAATCTGACATCACTACTCCTCAATAATTTGGAAAGATTCCTAACTGCATATTTACCCACTGCAATTTATATCCTTATTTCCTGACTATTCATACCAAGGGTTTTAATTGTGGATCTAAACAAAATGGCACTGTCAACAATCATGTCTCCATCCATCATGATACTGCCCATTGGTCCAGTGGTAAGAATCTTTGTTTTCTTGACATTGAGATGCTATCCATACTGAAGATTGCATTCCTTGGTCTTATGAAGCTAGTGCTTCAAATCGTTCTCACTTTCAGCAAGCAAGGTTGTGTCATCTGCATAATGTAGGTTATTGATGAATCTCCCTCTAATCCTGAAGCCACACTCCTCCTCATAGACTACAGCTTCTCAAATAATGTCCTCTGCATATACATTGAACAGGTATGGAGACATAATTACTTCATCCCTGACACACTCCTTTCCCAATTCCAAACCAGGCAGTACTCCCCTGCTCTATTTGTACAACAGCCTCCAGGTCCACGTGCAGGTTCCTCATGAGCACAATCAAGTACTCTGGGATTCCCATTCTTCTCAATGTCAGCCACAACTTGTCATGATCCACACAGTCAAATGCCATTGCATAGTCAATAAAGTACAGATACACATTCTTCTGGTATGCTTTACTTTTAGCCAGGATCCATCCGACATTAGCAATGATATCCCTGATATTACAGCCTCTTCTAAATCCCATAATATACCAAATTTTTCTTCATTTTGATGGTCTTTGTTATATCCAATATGTTTTCCCAAACTGCAATTAGAAGGTACCAGTTCTTCTTTAATCCTCTTTCTTGTATCATCAAGTTGGAACTGACCCATAGCTGACCCTCTGAAGGGTTTTCAGAGGCAGTTAATTGCTTGGGAAGAGATTGCTCTTCCTTCTCCCACAGAGAATCTGGTAGATTTGAACTGCAGGCCTTTGGGATTGCAGAACAAATTCTTGTCACTAGGCCACAAACTTTCATCCATATATGAAGCAACTAAAGCATAACATAGTTTAGCTTGAGAGTACTTTGGTCTTTAAACTGTTTTCCTTCTACTGTCCCACTCTAAAGAGATCTTTAGAAGCAAATTTGTCCCCAAATTGGATTTCTTTTTTTTTTTCAGGGAGGGGTGAGAGAGTAGGAGGAAGGGGTGAGAGGGAGGGAGGGGTGAGGAGAGTGGGAGGGAGGGAGGGAGTGAGAGAGGAGGAGGAAGGGGTGAGAGGGAGGTAGGTGTGAGTGGATTTCTTAACTGCTGCTTCCATATGTTGTTGCTATTCAGTAGCATTGAGTTGGAACTGATTCTCCAGTAGTTAATCACACTAGAGGAGATTACCCATCCTTCTCCAGGAGAATAGCTAGTGGATTTGAACTACATGCCTTTGGGATTGCAGCAAAACTTACCAAAACAACATCCTTGACAGTTTCAGTCTTTTTCCATTCATCTGGATGTTGTTCCATGGTCTATTTTGGAAGATTTTTGTTTACTTTGTGTTCTGGTGTGGCCAATAATAAATTCTTTGAATTTCAAACATAAATGCTTCACTTCTACTTTATTACCCATAAACAAGGTTGTACCATATGTTTATCACAGGTTGTTGGTGACTCTTCCTCCAATACTGACACATTATTCATATAATAAAGCTTCTCAAGTCATTTAGGCAACATACAGTTATGGTGAAAGGATACAGTCTTGATACACATCTTCCTTTATTTTAATCTAGAGTCTTGTTGTTTTATGGTCTTTGTAAGAGCACACATGTATTAGAATCCCATTTTTTTCTTAAATAGTCATGTTGTTGCTATGTGTTGTCAAGTCTCCTGCAACTCATAGGGACCCTATGTACAACAGCCCTAAACCCTGCTCTATCCTGTGCCAATCTCACTGTCTTCAACACACCTACCACAGCTACCCTGTCACTGAATCAATCTACCTTGTAGACGGTCTTCCTTTCCTGCACTGTCACTTTACTCTGCCAAGCATGATGTCCTTTTCCAAGGATTGATCTCTCTTTGCAACATGTCCAGAGAATTCTTGCCTCCAAAGAGCAGCCTGATTTAACCATCTCTGGGATGAACCTGTTTATTTTCTTTTAACAGTCCATGGTATATTCAATACTCTTCTCCAACTACACTGCTCAAAGGCATCCATTGTCTTTCTATCATCTCTAGTCATTGTCCAGTTCCCTGATGCATATCAAGTGATTGCAAAGACCATGGCCTGTATCAGGTTCACCTTAGTCTCCAGAGTGACCTCATTACTCTTCAGTGCTTTGGAGAGGTCTCTAACAGCAGACTTTTGATTTCCTGGCTGCTAGTGTCAAGAGTATTGACTGTAGAGCCAAGCAAACTAAAGCTGTTAACAGTCTCAATCTCTTCACCATCCATTATAATGCTTCCAATTGGCCCAGTGTGAAGAATCTTTGTTTTAGTTATAGTTTATTGTAATCCACAGAGTCAAATGTCTACACAGTCAATAAACACAAGTAAGTATCTTTCTTATAAACTCTTTTCTCAGCAAATATCCCTCTAACATTAGCAATAATATTTCCCATTCCAAAGTCTCTTAAGAACTCTGATAATATTGATAGACTGCTTGTAGTAATTGTAAAATTATCTTTATTGGCCATCAACTTCCAAAATATAACAGGCCTTTGAAAATCCTACGTACAGTAGAGCAAATGTAGAGTACACTAACAGATATGGGAACTGAGTCCGAGTCCCCAAATTTAGAAACACAAAGGAAAAGGAACAAAGGTAAGCAGAAACTAACAATTGGAAGATGGAATGTGAGAAGCATAAATGTAGGAGAACTGGACATTCTAAAGAAAAATGGAACGCATAAATACTGATATATAAGGTATTTGCAAAATGAGATAGATTGGCATCGAACAGTTTAAATCAGATAATTATAGTATCTACTATTCCACAGATGAAAAAGAAAAAAACAGAGTTACTTCTATATTTAAAAAGACTGTCTCTAGAGCCATATTGAAATACAGTTTTGTGAGTGACAAGATACATACTTATACAAGAAAGACCTGTTAATACCATTATCATTCAAAATTATGTACCAACAACCAGAGCCTAAGATGAGGAAATAAATGATTTCTACAAACTGTTGCAGTCAAAAATCAATCAGGCATGCAATCATGATGCGCTAATAACAATGGGTGACTGAAATGTGAAAGGTGGCAACCAGGAAGAAGGATCAGTAGTCAGAAAACATGAACTTGGTGACAGAAATGAGGCTGAGGATAGAATGATAGAATTCTTACAGTAAATGATCTATTCATTGCAAATACCTTTTATAAGGAAGATAAACACAGGCAATATGCTTGAATTTCACCTTATAGTATGTACAGGAATCAGATTGATTACACCTGCAGAAGGAATTGTTGGAGAAGTTCAGTATAAGCAGTTAAAACTAGGTCAGGTGCTGATTGTGGAATAGACCATTAACTACTACAAGTTGAAATTCACACTAAAGAAGGCTAAATCCTAACCTATAGGAATTGAAATTTGATCTTGAGTCTATCTCCCCTGAGTTTAAAAACCAACTCAGGAACAAGTTCGAAGCCTTGGACACTAATGAATAAAAACTAGGTGAGCTGTGAGAAGATAGAAAAAACATTATCCATGAGGAGTGTAAAAGGATATAATCAAGATGGACGAAGAAGCAAAGATCAAAATGGACATCAGAAGGGACTCTGAATGAAGCCAAAGCAAAGGAAAGAAATCAAGACGTTAAGGAGCTGAATAGAAGATTTCAAAGGGGAGCACAGGAAGACAAAGCAAAATATTATAATGGAACGAGCAAGGAACGGGAGTCAAAAATTCAAAAGGACTGCACTTGCTCAATATTTCTTAAGCTGAAGGAACCAAAGAACAAATTCAACCTATAAGTTGACATAACTAAAGATGGTGTAGGGGGGGATAATGAATGATTCAGGAAACATTGAAAGAATATAAAAGGTGTATACAGAGTTATTACCAAAAAAGAATTGGCTGACACAGAAGAATTTCAAGAAACAACATCTGATCAAGACGAAATGGTGATAAAGGAGCTCAGACTGCTCTGAAAGACTTGGAAAAATATAAGGCCTCAGGAATTGATGGAATACCAATTGACATATTTAAACAAACAGATGTTGACCCAGATGTGCTCACCAGTTTGTGCAAAAAAAATCTGGAGGACAAACTATTTTTTATTAGGTTAAATTTAGTGATCATATCTATTATGCTTTCCCAAAGAATTTTAAAAGTGTTGTGTTCTAAATTAAAATTAAATAAATTAGAAATTTTAATCGGAAAATATTGCTAAAATAAATATCAATTGATCTCATCAAGGTTTTTCTCTCTTGATTTAGTGTTTAACTTTCACATACTATTATGTATGCACAACAGTATCCTGTTGTTGATGCATCTTCTCCCAATTCTCATGCCACTTGTTGATGTAGTTCAGCTTCTTGAATTATTTCATTACAGACTGATTGAATAGGAATAGAGAAATGAATCAGTCTTTGTTTAAATGTTCTTATTGGCTTGCATACAATAATTCATAGGCACTGTTTCATTCATGTACATTGCTTTTCATTCAAATACACTGTGTTTTATATGATCTTTGATTTACATTGCATTTCATATATTCATACATGTTGTATTTTATGTAATTTCCTTGATCTATGCATATTATTACTCTGTCTTTTTGAGTTCCCGTTGAATCTTTCCTTTTCCTCTACATACATTTCTGCCCATTTGCCCATTATACTCTATTATTTTAGTGATTTCCTCCTTTTTCCTTTTTCATCCATTCACTCCTTTCTCCTTACCTTTTTGGACATTTATACACATCTTACTAGTTATCCTTCTATTTTCGCAGTAATAGTCTTATGAAGTTTCTGTCCAGGTTAGTCCACTCAGCATAATGCTCTATAGACTATCTCACATAATAGGATTTTACTAAATTGGTGTTCCTTACTGCTGCATATTATTACACTTTGTGAATGTACCACAATTTCTCAATCCATTTATCTTGATGGACATTTGAGATATTTCCATTTTCTTGCTATTGTGTGTAAAGCTGCATGGCAGACAAGTTTTAAGAAGCTGTGCTGCAATCCCAAAGACACAGGATTTGAATTTACCAGCTGTTCCATGTACGAGAAGGATGGGCAGTCTCCTTCCTTGCAACTTACTCCTCTGAAAACTCACTGGAAAGTCAGTTACTTGTTAATTCTGACTCAAGGGCACACAACAACAATAATAAACATTGATATACATATCTCATTTGATGTCTCAGTTCTAATTTCCTTGCAGTATATTCCTAATAGTGGGATAGCTTAGTTATGTGAGATTTCTAGGCTCAACTATTTTTTTTTTTGAAACGTCTGCCTTTTGAAGTGGTTTTACCATTTTACAGTCTTAAAAACAGTGCACAAGAGTTTCAACCTCTCTACATACTTTCCAAGATGTATTGTTTACTAACTTGTAAAACTTTGTTATTGGTACTAAAGGGAAATGGTGTTTAATTTTTGTTCTGATAAGTATCTCTCTTTAGGCAGAATATTATATGATCCAGGAAGTATTAAAAGAAGATGGAAAAATATACTGAGACACTGTAGAGAAAAGAATTTGCAGACAAAAAATATTTTAATGAAATAGCATATGAGCAAGAACCTATGGTAATGAAGGAAGAAGTTCAAGCAGCTTTGAAAAGCAAAAACTAAGGCCCCAGGAATAGACGGTATACCAACTGACATATTTCAGCTAACAGATGCTGCCCTGGATGTGCTCACCAAGTTGTGCCAAGAAATCTGGAGAACAACCACTTGGCCAACTGACTGGAAGAGATCTGTATTTGGTCTCATTCCATAGAAGGGTGACCCAACAGAGTGTGGAAACCATAGAACACTATCATTGATTTCACATGCAAGCAAGATTCTACTAAAGATTATCTAAAAATGACTGGAGCAGCACATCAGCAGAGAACTGCCAGAAGTCCAGGCTGGGTTTAGAAGGGGTCATGGTACTAGGGATATTGTAGTTAATGTTAGATGGATCTTGGTTGAAAGCAGGGAATACCAGAAGAATGTCTATCTGTGTTTCATTGATTATGCAAAGGCATTTCATAACAAACTGTGGCTGACTCTGAGAAGAATTGGAATCCCATAACACTTGATCATTCTAATGCAAAACCTATACTTGGACCAAGAGGCAGTCATCAGAACAGAGCAAGGAAACACTGCATGGTCCAAAATTGGGAAAAGCATACGCCAGATATGTGTCCTAACTCCATACCTTTTCAACATGTATGAGGAGAAGTGTGGCGTCAGGATTGGTGGAAGATCTATTAACAATCTGCGTTATGCAGATGATACAACCCTGCTTACTAAAACTAAAGAGGACCTGAAACGCTTGCTGCAGAGGGTCAAGGACTGCAGCTTTCAGTATGGATTGAAGGTCAATGTTAAGAAGACAAAGATTCTCACCACTGGACCAATTGGCAGCATCAGGATGGATGAGATTGAGATTGTTAACAACTTTAGTCTGCTTGACTCCATGGTCAACACTCTTGGCACCAGCAGCCAGGAAATAAAAAACGTATTACGATGGGAAATTCAGCTGTTAGGGACCTCTCCAGGGTACTGAAGAGCAATGGTGTCAATCTGGAGACTAAGGTGCATCTGATACAGGCTATGGTCTTTGCAAAATGACTTGTTATGCATCAGAGAGTTAGACAATGACTAGGAAAGACAGAAGAATTGATGCCTTTGAGCTGTGGTGCTGGAGAAGAGTATTGAATGTACCATGGACAGCTAAGAAAGCAAACAGATTCATCCTAGAGAGGGTTAAACCAGGCTGCTCTTTGGAGGCAAGGATTCTAGGGCTTCGTCTGACATACTTCAGACATGTTGTAAGGAGAGACAGGTCCTTGGAGAGGGTCATCATGCTTGGGAGTGTGGAGGGATGATGCAGGAGGGGCAGGCCCTCTGTGAGGTGGATTGATTTAGTGACTGGGGTAATCAGGATGGGTGTATCAGAGGCATTGCGATTGGCACAGGATAGAGCAGGGTTTAGGGCTGTTGTACACAGGCTTGCTATGAGTCGCAAGCGACTGTACGGCACATAACAACCACAACAATAGCAAGTATATCTCTGATTGCAAGTGGTTTTGAGCATTTCTTTATATGTTGGCCATCTGAATATCTTCCTTTGTGAAAATTATTTCATGTCTTTTGTCCATTTTGTTATTGAGTTATCTATCAGTCATTGCTGTAGTATTCCATAAACCTTTATTACGAGACTTTTTTTCTGATATCTCACTGCCAAATACTGTTCTTCCCCCAAGTCTGTATCATGTGCCTTTGGGTTGGCAGCATAACTCTTTATTCACTAGGACACCAGAGTTCTCATTTCAGAATTACTCAGGACAAACGTCTTAATTCACATGGAATTTCTTTTAACTCATAGGTTCCCCGTTTCTGGTGGCAAAAACAGAGCAGACGCTTATTTGGAAATAGATGGACAGTAACCTCCAGTGATATTTAAAGTCTTGGAAAGAAAATGGAGGGTGAGCTTTGAGTACAGTTTTACTTGACACACAAATTTCATGTGGGATCTTACTAAGGCATTACTGAAAATTGTCTCTGCTTTGTTTTCACCTTTTGATTTGTCTCCAAGTTTCAGTTTCACGTTCCCTGAAAGTTCTAGTATTCTTACCTCTAAGCTGGATCCTTTTAGGGAAACAATTACCTCTGTTGTCCCCTATGTACTTTCTAAGACATGACACAAATATAAATCCATCCTCGTTTTATCTTTATCACAAAGAGATCTTACTGAGGTAAACTAAAAAAAATATATCTTAAAGCAGGAGCAAAATTTCGTGAAGGAGGAAAAAGAAGAAGTAAGAGAAGAAAGAAAATGTAGTAGTTGTTGCTGTTATTTGTCATTGAGTAGCCGACTCATAGGGACACTGTGTCCAGCAATTCTGAAGCCTGCTCTATCCTGAGACGGTTTCTCTGACTCTTACCCACATTGTCACAGTTACTGTATCAATGCACCTCATATGGGGTCTTCATCTCCTTTGCTGTCCCCTCCACCCTTTCAACCATGATTTTCTTCTCCAAGGACCAGTCCCTTGTGGCCACATACCCAAAATATGTGACATAAAGCTTCACAATCCTAGCCTCCAAGGAGAAATTTGGTTTCACCCTCTCCAATTTGAACTTCTTTGTTTTCTTGGTGGTCCATCATATGTTCAAGACTCTTCTCCAGCACCACAACTCAAAGGCATCCATCCTTCTTCTGTCATCCTTACTCGTTGTCCAGCTTTCTGATTCATAGCAAGTAACTGCTTAGATGTGGTCTGGATCAGGCACACCTTAGTCTCTAGACTGACATTGTTACTTCCTTAGCACTCTAGAGAGGTCCTTGACAGCAGATTTACCCAGTGCAATTTCTCTTTTGATTTCCTGACTGCTGGTGCCAGGAGTGTTGATTGTGGAAACTAGCAAGCTGTAATTGTTAACAACCTCAATCGCTTGGTCCAGTGGGGAGAATTTTTGTTTTCTTCCTATAGAGCTTCAATCCATATTGAAGATGACAGTCCCTGACCTTCTTCAGTGAGCGCTTCATGTCTTCCTCAGTTTCAGCAAATGTAGAGAATTGGAAATTCCTTTATCTTAATTTTACTCTTTTCATGCAGGAAAAAAAAATCTATTTGCAAAATTTTCTGAATGTCTACATCATTATTAGATACATTCCTAGCCTTTCAATATTATCACTTTAAATGGTCTGAGAATTCTCTGAGTAAAACAATTACCGGAAACCAGAAAAAAAGAGGAACATGCTGCCTTTGAGTTACTGTAAAAGATAATAGAATATTAATATGTTGGGGGGAAATGAAATAAATTAAGAGGAAGGAATTACCTTCTTTGACATAAAAGATAGTAAAAACTAATGCTAATGTTATACCTATCTGATTTAACCTTTCATGAGACCTTACATAGGTTGATTTATTTTACTTTGTAATGAACTTTAACAAACTAAGACAAGAAAAATCATTAAAATTCCACTCCATTTAATTCAACTGTAGAACAATTCCTGAAAGGATGAGGATATTTGTATTTACCAGTATTTTGCCATTTAAAAGTCTAGCTTATGTTTTCTTGGAATCAGGAAAAATACCTATAAAATTACATGAAAAAATACAAATCATGCATCCTGATATTTAAGAAGGATGAGATTTTTAGGGTAGTGAAGAAAGGGCAAAATTTTAATTTGTTGTTCACTGTGAGTTGTAGTATACTCAATGACATATGAAAACAACAAAAATGTGTAGCTATATAAGTTGTTGTTATGTGCTTTTGAGTAAAAGTCAACTCAAAGCTGACCCTCCAGCAGGTTTTCAGAGGCAATAAACTACTTTGGAGGAGATTGCCTATTCATCTCCTGCAGAGTATCTGAAGGATTCAAACTGTTTGGTCTTGGCTTTGGGACTGCACAGCAGCTTCTTACAACTAGTCTGCCAGAGGTTCCTAACTCTCTTTCTCTAGTGGTCTAGTGGTAAGAAACTGTGTGGCTGTCCCAAAGGCATGTAGTTCAAATCTACCAGCTTCTCTGTGGAAGAAAGATAGGCAATCTCCTCTTGTGCAATTAAATGCCTCTGAAAACTCACTGGAGCATCAGCTATGAGTTGGTTCTCACTCAACAGCACACAACAACAATAACAATAACACATTTATATTACATGTGTGTGTATGTTTATATATAAATATATATAAATAGAAGTAATTTTTTATATATTAATATAAATTATATAAATATATGTATATTAATATAAATACACACACAAATATATATATATATGTAAATAAAATAGGAGCTCTGTTAAGAAGAATTTGTGCTGTAATTTTAAAGGTACACCGTTCAAATCTATGAGTTGCTCCATAGATAAGTAGGAAATCTTCTTCTGTGAAATTTATTGCCCTTGATAGCCTGCTGAAGAGTCAGCTATGGGTCAGTTTCAACTCCACAACATATAGCAACAGGTATATCTATCTATCTATCTATCTATCTATCTATCTATCTATCTCACATATGGATAGAGTTCAGTACAGTGGATGGAGAAGAGATTGAAATTGTTAACTTCATCTTACTTAGATACACAATTTACCCACTTGGTACCAGCACTCAGGAAATAAGGAGATGCATTGTATAGGAAAAATCTGCAGTTGGAGATCTTTCCAAATTATTGAGAAGCAATGATGTCAGTTTGAGGATTAAGGTACATCTGATTCAGGCCATCCTTTTTCTGATGGACAATGAGTAAAGATGACATAAGAAATGATGCCTTTGAGCTGTTATGTTGGAGAAAAGCACTGAACGCCCCGTGGACTGCCATAAGAACAAACAAATATATATTGGAGAGGATGTAGCCAGAGTGCTCTTTTGAGGCAAGGACACTGAGGTTTCACCTCACATAATTTGGGCATGTTGCTAGAAAGAGCTATTTGTCAGACTGGGACATGATGGTTGGAAGGGTGGAGGGTAAGAGAAGTAGAGGAAGACCCTCAACCAGGTAGATTGACACGATGATTGCAGTAGGCTCTAGTGTGTCAGGAAGTATATAGACAGTACAAGCTAGAACAAGGTTCAGATCTGCTGTTCATTGGGTCACTATGAATAATGCTCAACAGTACCAAACAACAACATATAAAAACATATCAAGAACCAAAATATGACCTTCAGCCTATCCTACCTGAATTTAAAAATCATCTTCACAAACAGTCTTCCCAGTATCCTGGAAAAGCTAC
>NW_006399768.1:332813-336101 GCF_000299155.1 Elephantulus edwardii | reverse complement strand
AACAAACTGGGAGGAGGGTAGAGAGAATGGTGCAACAATGAATGAATGGAAACCCAAAATCTCTGTAAATGTTTATGAAAATTAATAAAATATAGGAAAAAATCATCTCCAGAATAAGTTTGAGAAATTAACACTAATAATAGGAGACCAGATGATTTATGGTATGATGTTAAAGAAACCATCCAGAAAGAGAGCAAAAGATTATTAAAAACAAAGCGAAGGAAGAAAAGACAAAAATGGATGACAGAAGAGACTGATAACTTCACTAGTGTATCAAGATCTCAAAACAAAGAGAGGAGATGTCAAAGAGTTCAACAGGAGAACTTAAAGGGAAGATCCAGTAGAAAATAAAGTTATTCTAACAGAAAGTGCAAAGAAGTGGAATTGAAGATTAAAAAAAGAACTCACTCAGCTTTTTTCATCTTGAAAAAACTTAAAAGCATATTTTAATGCTGATGGATGACTTAGGCAATATCTTCAATGATAGAGGACTCATCAAAAGAAGGTAGGCTACACAGATGGATGAAATATACAGAGTCACTGTAAAAAAGAATTTGTCTACACTGTAAAATTTCAGGAAGTACCATATGGACAAGAGTCAATGGTAATAAGGAAAAAGTTCAAGTTTCACTGAAGGCACTGGCACTGAAGGCACTGGCAAAAATAAGGAATCAGTAGATACCAATGGACATGTTTCAACTAACAAATGTAGTCCTGGACTTTCTCACCAGTTGTTGCCAGGTAATTGAGAGAACAGTTGCCTGGCCAATTGACTGGAAGAGATCCATATTTATTTCTACCTCCAAGATAGGTAATTTAAAATAATGTAGAATTTATTGAACAATATCATTAACATCACATGCAAATAAAATTTTTATTAAAAAACATTAAAAAAACAGCTAGAACAGGATATTCAGGGAAAATTGACAGAAATTGAGACTGGGTTTAGAAGAAATTGTGGCACCAGGGTTATTATTGTGAATATTAGATAAATTCTTGCTGTAAGAGAATAACAGATGAATGTCTATTTGTGTTTCATTGATTATACAAAGACATTTGACTGCAGGGTTTATAACAAAGCATAACTAACATTGAGGAGAATGGGAATCTGAGAACAGCTAATTTTACTCATACAAAACCAATACCTATACCAAAAAGCTATTGTTTGAACAAAGTAAGGGAACAAAGTACGGATTAAAATCAGAGAAGGTGGGCATTCTTCTCCAAAATTAGTCAATCTCTATGTTGAGCAAATCATTCAAGAAGCTAAACTCTATTAAGAAGAATGTGGTATCAGGATAGGAAGAAGACTCATCATCAACTGTTGTTATGTAGATGACAAAATTTTGCTTGCTGAAAGTGAGAGGAACTTGAAACTCTTGCTGCAGAAGATCCAAGATTACAGCTCTCAACATGGATTGCATCTAAAATCAAGGAAAATATTCACCACTGGAACAGGAAGCAACATCTGATAGATAAAGATTGATATTATCCTTGATTTAATCTTATTTGGATCCACAATCAACATCCTTGGTACTAGAGATCAGGAGATGTACTGAGTTAAGAAAGTCTGCAGTCAGGAAAATCTCCAAATTACTGAGGACCAATGATGTTAGTTTAAAAACTAAGATACATTTTATTCTGGCCATGGCCTTTTCAGTAACTTACTATACGTGGGAAAGCTGAACAATGAATAACGATGACAGAAGAAGATTTGATGTCTTTGAACTGGTTTGCTGTAGAAGGGTACTAAATATCCCATGTTGTTGTTATGTGCCATTGAGTTGTTTGCAACTCACAGAGACCCTATGTAAAAGCATACTATACTTTGCTCTATCCTATGCCAGTTTATTGTCTCTGACACACCATACCCTCATTACCCTAGTCACTGAATCCATCCATCTAATTGAGGGTCTTCCTCTCCTGCTGGCCCTCCACCATCCCAAGGATGACAGCCCTCACCAAAGACTGGTACCTTCTTGGCAACACGTCCAAAGTATGCCAGACAAAGACTCAGAATTCTTGCCTCCAAGAGGCAGCTTGGTTTGTTTCACCCTCTCTAGGAAGGAGCTGCTTGTTCTCCTAGACATCCATGGTATATTCAGTTCTTGTCTCCAGACCACAGATCAGCCCTCCATCTATCATCCCTGGTCATTGTCCAGATTTATGATGAATAGCAAGTAATTGCAAAGACCATGACCTGAATCAAGCACACTCTAGTCTCCAGACTGACATGGTTCTTCTTCAGTACTTTGGAAAGGTTTCTGGCAGCAGACTTTCCCAATGCAATCAGTCTTTTCATTTTCTGGCTGCTGGTACCAAGAGTGGATTGAAGCCAAACAAACTGAAGCTGTTAACAATCTCAATCTCTTCACCCTCTGTCATGATGCTGACAATTGGCCCAGTGGTGAGAATCTTTGTTTTCTTGATATTAAGCTTCAATCCATATTTAGGACTGCCATCCTTTTTCTTCTGCAGCAAGCACTTCAGGTCACCCTTAGTTTCAGCAAGCAGGGTTGTGTCATGTGCATAATGCAAATTGTTGATGAGAACTTCCTCCAATCCTGATGCCACATTTCTCCTCATATAGCCCGGCTTCCCAGATGTTCTGTTCTGCACATAGATTGAAAAAGTATGAATAGGAATAGAACACATCCCTGGTGTACATCCTTCCCAATTTTGAACCACGCAGTATTTCCTTGCTCTGTTCTGACGACTGCCTCTTTGTCTAAGTATAGGTTTTGTATAAGCACTATCACGTGTTCTGCGATTCCCATTCATCTCCGATTTAGCCAGTTTGTTGTGATCCACACAGTCAAATGCCTTTGTATAGTCAACGAATCACAAATAAACAATGCACATTTCATTATAATACTTTATCTTCCCACACTCCCCTTTGAAATCTTCTGTTCAGCTCTTAATTTTAGGTGTTTTTTTTAATTTCTTAACTTTGCTTTGGCTTCTCGATGCTCCAGTAAAATATTTAGTATCTCATTTGACATCTATCTTGGTCGTTTCTTCCTCCTGTCTTTGTAATGACCTTTTGCATTCTCTATGGATGATATTCTTGATGTCTTCCTACAACTCATCTGGTCTTCATTCATTAGTGCCCAAGGCTTCAAACTTGTGCCTGAGATGGTTTTGAAATTCAAGTGGGGGGAGCTCTGGTGGCCTTTGATAAAATCCAACAACCTTTCATGATTAAAGCACTCAACAAAATAGGATTAGAGGGGAATTTCTTCAACATAGTAAAAAGTATCTATGAAAACCCAAGAGCCAACATTGTTC
>NW_006399768.1:315403-332488 GCF_000299155.1 Elephantulus edwardii | reverse complement strand
TGTGGACTTGATTTAATTTTCTTTAACTTCAGCCTAAACTTTGATATGAGTAATTCATGATCTATTCCACAATCAGCACCTGGCCTAGTTTTGACAGCTTATATTAAGCTTCTCCAGTGATTCTTTTCAAAGATGCAATTCATCTGAATCCTATGCATACCATTAAGTGAAATCCTTATATACAACCTGCATTTAGTATCCACAATGAACAAAACATTGATTTTATAGAATTCTGTCATTTAATTTCCAGCTTTATTTCTGTTACCAAGTCCATGTTTTCCAACTACTGATCCTTCTTCTCTGTTCCCAACTTTTGCACAGTATAGAGCAGGCTTAGGGATAGTATACATAGGTGCACCACAGGTGACTGAATGGCACATAACAATAATAACAATGTTGTTGTTGTTATGTGCCATCAAGTCGCTTGCGACTCATAGCCACCATATGTACAAGAGCTCTAAATGCCGTTCTATCCTGTGTCAACTCAGCCATCTCAAACACACTCATTCACACACACTCTAGTCACAGAATCAGTCCATCTCATCGAAGGTCTTCCTCTCCTGCTCTTCCCCTCCTCTCTACCAAACATGATGTCCCTCTCCAAGGACCAGCCTCTCCTTGCAACATGCCCAAAGTATGTCAGAAAAAGCTTCAGAGTCCTTGAGTCCAAGGAGCATTCCGGCTTCACCTTCTCCAGGTCAAACCTGCTTCTTCTCCTAGCAGTCCATGGTATATTCAACACTCTTATCTAGCACCACAGCTCAAAGGCATCAATTCTCTTTCTACCTATTCACTGTCCAACTCTCTGATGCATAGCACACAATTGCAAAGACTATAGCCTGTATCAGGTACACCTTTGTCTCCAGCCTGACATCTTTGTTCTTCAGTACTCTTGAGAGGTCCCTCACAGCTTGATTTCCTGGCTGCTCTTACCAAGAGTGTTGACTGTGGAGCCAAGCAAACTAAAACTGTTAACTAGCTCAATCTCTTCACCATCCATACTGATGCTGCCCCAGTGGTGAGAATCTTTGTTTTCTTGATTCAATCCATATGGGAGGCTGCAGTCCTTGACCTTCTGCAGCAAGTGCTTCAGGTCCTCCTCATTTTCAGCAAGCAGAGTTGTGTCATCTGCATAACGCAGGTTGTTGATGATTTTTCCACCAATCCTGATGCCACATTCCTCCTCGAACAGCCCAGCATCTCAGATGATCTGTTCTGCGTACAGATTGAAAAGGTATGGAGACAGAATACATCCCTGATGTTCCCACTTCTTGATTTTGAACCATGCAGTGTCTCCTTGCTCTGTTCCGATGACTGTCTCTTGGTCCAAGTATAGGTTTCGCATTAGCATAATCAAATGTTCTGGGATTCCCAATCTTCTCTGAGTCAGCCACAGCTTGTTGTGATCCACACAGTCATAAACCTTTGCATAGTCAATGAAGCACACATAGACATTCTTCTGGTATTCTTTGCTTTCTGCCAAGAACCATCTAACATTAGCTATAATATCCCTAGTACCACGACTGCTTCTAAATCCAGCCTTTACCTCTGGCCATTCTCTGTTGACATATTGTTCCAAACATTTTTTGGATAATTTTCAGCAGAATCTTGCTTGCATGTGATATTAATGATATTGTTTGATAATTTCCGCACTCTGTTGGGTCACCTTTCTTTGGAATGGGAACAAATATCAATTTTTTTCCCAGTCATCCAGCCAGCTGGCAATAATAAGTCCAAATACCAAGTACTAGTATTAGAGAAAGCTTCCTATCTCAGATGGTTCTGAGGAAAAGTCACTTGCTTTGAACTTCTGCTACAGGATTGACGTATTGTGCCTCAGTTTTTCTTCTCTTCCATTTGCAACATGTTGGTCACACAAGAGGATATTTTCCCAGGAGAGGGTGATATGTCCTCTAAATCTGGTATGTAAGTGTTCTTTTCTTGGCCCGAGGTCTTGTGACCTTCAGTCACAAAACTTTTAACTCCCAGATCTTTCCTACAGGACTTCTGGGACTGTGGGCATTAACTGTGATGATTGGGGCCAAGATGAAAATCTCCACCTTTGTACAGGTACAAAACTATTTTAACAACAATACCAACAAGCGTGTGCATTCATGCACTCGCCCGCGTGCATGCACACACACACACACACACACACACACACACACACACAAATACATACACAATGGCTTAGTGGTAAGGAATGACACTGAAAATGTAAAAGTATGCCATTTAAATCCAGTAGCTTCTCTGTGATAGTAACATAGCAGTCTTCTCCCATTTGATTTACTGCCTCTGAAACCCACTGTAGAGTTTTCTTTATTGACATGGCAGTAGTAAAACTTTCACCCAATGAATGTAAATATTTTTACTGATGTAATAAGCCTCAAAATAAGGTAAAAGATAGAAAAATTCATTAATAGTTGGAATGTGTAATACACTAAATATTAACCTAAGAAAATAGAAGGCTGCCAAAATTAAAATGTAATGTATACAATTTGACATCCTGATCAAGACTTGAGCTGTGGTGAATGGGGTAGTGAACATTTTTAATTTGAGAATCATATAATATTCTGTGGAAGAGACCCATACTTACTCCTATTCCAAAAAAAGGTCTCCTGAAAGAGTGTGGAAATCATCAAACAATATCACTAATACCACACACAAGCAAAATACTGCTGAAGATTATCCAAAAAATAATTGCAACAGTACACTGACAGAGAACAACCAGAAATACAGACTGGTTTTAAACGACTAAGGTGCTCCTAATTCATGCTATAATCTTCTCAATTGCTATGCATTAGAGAGCCAGACAATGATTAAAGATGATAGATGAAGAATCAGCATTTTTTGAGTTGTAGTGTGGAGAAGAGTATTGAACATAGCATGAGCTTCCAAGAAAATTAATGGGTCTGTCTTAGAGATGGTGAAACCAAGCTGTTCCTTGGAAGCTAGGATTTTGAAGCTTTGTCTCACATATTTTGGATACACGGCTAGGAGGGACCAGTCCATGAGAAAGACAACATGCTTTGAAGGGTAGAAGGATAGTGTGGGAGAGGAACTGGGATAGTGGATTAGATGTGAGACTAGACAGTGAGACTGGCTCAGGAAAGGGCAGTATTCAGAGCTATTTTATATAGGGTCACTATGAGTTGCAAGTGACTCAATGGCACATAATTACAACAGCAACATGATCTACTATTCCAGGAATGAAAAACTGAAGAAGAATGCTTTCCCATTCATTATCAAAGAGAACATTTCAAGATGTATCTTAGAATATAATGCTGTAAGTAAGGGAATCCTATTCATTAGCTTACCAGGAATACCTATTAATACAACTAGTATTCAAATATATGCATTGACCACTAAAGCCAAGTATGACAGCATCAAGATTTTTACCAACTTCTGTTGTCTAGAATTGATGGAACATGCTAGTCAAGATTTATTAGTAATGATTGGACACTGGAATAAAAAAGTTGGAAACAGAAAAGAAGCGGTTAGAAATTATGGTCTTGGTAATAGAAAAGACTCTAGTAATCACATGAAAGAATTTTTTTACAATTAATTGTTTATTCATTACAAACACCTTTTTAAAAACAAAATGTAACTATACACATGGACCTTACCTGATGGACTTCAAAAGAGTCAGATTGATTTTATCTGTGGAAAGAGATGGTAGAGTTGTGGAAAGAGATGGTGAAGAAGTTCATTATCAGCATTAAAGACAACAAAAGGTCTAAACTGTGGGAAAAGATCATCAATTACTCATATGCAAGGATAATTTGAAAGATTAAAAAATTAAATCTTGTCTATGATAATTAAATGCTGTTCAGCAGTAACTTGTGGTTGCTGTGAGGCTGAACATTGTGACACTGATGTGTCAAATGCATTAATGGCTGGTTACCCAATACAGACAGAGAGTGGGGTGGAGATTGCCGATTAAAAGAAGCTTGGAAGGAGGAGTGGCATCCACCTCCATAATAGCTTGCCTCTGGAAACTCTATGAACCTGGAGAGAGGATGAGAGACACCAAGCGTTGAGGACTCTCCTTCATAGGGTCACTATGAGTCACCTGTGACTCAACAGCACTTAACAACAACAACATAACTAAATGCAACCTTGAGTCTAGCCCAACTCAATTTTAAATCTATCTCAAGAACAGATTTTATGCACTGAAGACTAATATTCTAAAGCCAAAGGAGTTGTGATGAGATCGAGAATGTTATTCACAAAGAACGGGAAAAATCATCACAAAGACAGAAAAGGGAAAAAAAGACATAAAGTAGATGTCAGAAAAGACTCCTACACTTTAACTAGAATACGAATAAGTCAAAATAAATAGAAGAAATGCTGGCATTAGATAGCTGAACAGATTTCACAAGTCAACTATAGAAGATAAAGCAAAGTACTACAATAATATGTGCAAAGAGCTGTAGCTAGAGAATAAAGAAAGGAACAACATGCTCAACATTTCTAAAGTTGAAAGAACAGAATAAAAAAAATAAGAATTTGATATGCAAGATTTTAAATAATGCAGGCAGGCAGGCAAAGATGAAAGGAATAAATAGAGATACTGTACTTAAAGGACTTGGTTGACACTGAGCCTTTTCAAGAAGTAGCATATGATCAAGAACCAATGACACAAGTATAAGCTTACACTGTAGTAGAAGCTACACTGAAAATTATAAGTTCCCAAGGATTTATAGACTATCAATTTAGATGTTTTGGCAAATGCTTGCCACCTTGGATATGCTTAATAGTTCATGCAAAAAATTTGAAAGATCATTACCTGGTCAATGGCCATGAAGAGTTGCACATACTTTCCCATTTGAGAAAAAAAAAAGTTGATCTCACAGACCATAGAAATTGTTGAAAAGATATCATTAATATTACAAGCATGTATAATATTGGTGAAGATTATTGAAAACACTGAAACAGTACATTGGTACAAAATTGTCAGAAACTCAATCTGTATTCAGAATGGGGTTGAAGGTTACTGATTTCAGATGGAGTTTAATTGACATCATAGAATATGAGAAAGATATTTGTTAGTGCTTTATGAAATTTTTTTGTCTATAGAGATCATAACATTTTATGAATAACATTGAGAAGAATGAGAACCCCAGAACACTTAATTGTGTTCTTAACTGTTCTTAATCTTATTGATACTGAGCTTCAATTCATATAGAAGACTGAAGTCCATCTTACTCAGCAAGAACGTCAGGTCTTCAGTTTCAGCAAGAAAGGATGTTTCATCTGTATATTGTAGGTTGTTGATGAGTCTTCTTTCAATCTTGATGCCATATTCCTCCTTAGAAAGCCTTGCTTCCAGAATAATCTGTTCTGCAAACAGATTGAAAACGTATGGAGATCTGTTCTCCATACAGATTGAAAAGGTATGGAGACAGGATGCATTCTTTTTATTTTATATTTTATTTTATTAATTTAAATGAACATTTACAGAGATTTTGGATTTCCATTCATTCATTGTTGTTCTTTTTTCTCTACACCCCCCCCCAAGTTTGCTCCTCTCTTCAAAAACCAAAAGATAAACTTCTTTGTTGGTATACAATCCCCCCCACCCCCGGCCCCAAGTACACTCCACTATGCAACCTTAATTCTGGATTCCTGTGATAATCATAATACCCTATCATATATCGCTTTTTAAAAAAAAATTTAGGTTGTTTATTTTTCATTTCAATGAACATCTACAGAGATTTTGCTTTTAAACTGCTCTTTCTCTCATCTGTTTCAGTGCAGTGTACATAATCTATACAGTTTTTCTCAGTCTTACCCCAACCCCGATGCCAGTTCCATTCTACAACAGTGGCACTATGCAGTATTTATCTTTTTGTGACTGAGATATTTTACTCAGCATAATGTCCTCCAGGGTCACCCATTTGGAATAATATTGTATGAGATCCTTGTTTTTCAATGCATCATAGTATTCCACTGTGTGAATATACCACAGCTTCTCTATCCATTCATTCGTTGATGGGCACTTAGGTTGTTTCAAACTCCTTGCTATTGTGAACAAAGCCGTGATACACATGGGTGTGCATATATCTGCTTGGATGTCAGTTATGGGATGGGCTCCTTAGGGTATATTCCCAGAAGAGGAATTGCTGGTCCAAATGGTATCTCTATTTGCAACTTTTTGAGAAAGCATCCTTGAAGCACTGGTTTCCTGGTTTTGAACCGTACAGTGTTTCCCTGCTTTGTTCTGAGCACTGCTTCTGGTCCAAGTATAGGTTTCACATTTAAAAAAAAAAGCATCATATATAGACTTTTAAAGAATTATAAGTTTCATCTTCATTTTCCACCCTTTTGATTTTGTCTATAAAACAATTTCTCTCCTTTTCTTTCCATCTAAGGAACAGCAAAAATAAACTATTGGGTTTTCTCCTTCACTTTGTAGGAATAAACAATAACCATTTTAACTGTACATCTTCCAAATCCCAAATTTACAAAACCAAATCATGTTTCTATGAGTCTGTAGTAAAGAATCTCACCACTTCTAACACCAATTTTAAAGGGAACAGGTATAACCTTCAATATAATATTGGATTTTTATCTCAACATCAAGAAAACAAAAATTGACACTAGATCAATAGGCATCATCAGGATGGATAAAGTTTCATTTTACATGTATCCACAATCAACCCCCATCATATCAGCAATTAAGAAATAAAAAGATATGTTGCACTGGGAATATTTTCTATCAAGAATCTCTATAAAGTGCTAAAAGGTATTCTTTTAAAAACGAAGATACTCCTGATCATCTTCCATTTCTTCCAGTGCATGTGAAAGTTGGGACAAAAAATAAGAAAGGTTGAAAAATAATTAATGCCTTTAAAATCTAATGTTCATGAAGAGTTTTGAAGATCCAATAAATTGTCAAAAGATGAAACAATTTTTGTGTTGGAAGATGTGCAGCTAGAGTGTTCCTTAAGGCAAAGATGATAAAAACTTTATCTCATGTATTTGGGACATAAATTTAGGAGACACCAGTCTTTGGAAGGAGAGTTCATGCTCAGAAATGTAGTGGATCGATTAAAGACTCAAACCAAGGTGGATCGATTCAGTGATTATAACAATGCATAAGAATATATCAGAAATCATGAGGATGGTAAAGGACAGGACATGGTTCTGTTCTATTATTCTTAGGATCTCTTATGGTCATAATGGTTTGGATTGGACATAATATCAATACCAGTATAACATAGTTGTTGTGTTGTTGTGTGCCATCGAGTCACTTGCAACTCATAGCAACCCTATAAACAACAGCCCTAAACTCTGCTCTATCTCTTGCCAGTTTCATTGTCTCCAACACTCCTATCCCAATGCCCCAGTAACAGAATCAATCCATCATTAAGGGTCTTCCTCTCTTGTGCTGTCCTCCACCCTCCCAAACATGATGGGGTCTCTCTCCAAGATCTGGTCTCTCCTTGCAACCTGTCCAAAGTATGTCAGACGAAGCTTCAGAATCCTTGCCTTCAAGGAGCAGCCTGGCTTCACCCTTTCTAGGACAAACATGTTTGTTCTCCTAGCAGTCCATGATATATTCAATACTCTTTCCCAGTACCTCTACACAAAGACCTTGCTTAACAGTTGTGTTCTTTGAGTATTTGATATATGTTCTTTCACTCTCTTCTGTCTTGCATGGTTTCTGGTGAGTAATCAGCACTTAATCTTATCTGTTCTCCCTTATAGGTTACTCTTTGTTTCTCCCTTGCTTCTTATCTTTGGCTCAGGCAAATTTAACTATGATATGCCTTGATGTTTTCCTTTTGGGGTCTAGTCCATATGGTGTTTTCTGAGCTTCTTGAATATATATTCTTTCGTTCTTCATTATGCCTGGGAAGTTATCCTCTAGTAATTCTTCCACAACTTTTTCAGTGCTTTTACTTGCTTCTTCCTTTTCTGGGATTCCAGTGATGCACATGTTATTTCTCTTGATTGTGTCCCACATTACTCTTAGGTTTCCTTCTTTTTCCTCCTTTGTTGAGTCTGCTTTTTGCTCTAGCATATCAGTGGTGACAATTCTGTCTTCAATTCCCCTGGTTCTGTGTTCCATCTCTTTTATTCTGCTCATGTGTCCCTCCATCATCTTGACAGCCTCTGAAAAATTGGACCTTATATTTGGGATAGTGATTTCTTGTTTTTCCAGTGACGCTAATACACAGTTTGTTTTCTCTGCACTGTTCTGCATCATTTAATATTCTGCTCAAGGCATCCTTAAGTATTGCAACTTGATGTTTGAATTTGTTCTTCAGTTCCTTGAGCTTAAGAAATGATGAGCGAGTTCGGCACTTTTGATTTTATGACTCTAGCTCCTTGCACATTTTGTTAAAATATTCTGCTTTGTCTTCCCGTGCTGCTCTCTTCTTCTGCTTCTTTTGTTCAACTCCTATACCTTAATATCTTGATTTTTTCCCCTTTGCTTTGGCTTCTCGGTGCTCCAGTGAAATATTCAGAGTCTCTTCTGACATCCATCTTAATCTTTTCTTCCTCCTCTGTCTTTGTAATGACCTATTGCAGTCTTTCTGGATGATATTCTTGATATCCTCCCACAGCTCATCCAGTCTTCACTCATTAATGCCCAAGGTTTCAAACCTGTTCCTGAGATGGTTTTGAAATTCAGGTGGGATAGACTCAAGGTCAAATTTTGGTTCCTGTGCACTTCATTTAATTTTCCTCAGCTTCAGCTTGAATTTGTATATGAGCAGTTGGTGGTTTGTTCCACAAGCAGCACCTGGCCTAGTTTTCACAGCTGATACTGAGTTTAGCCAGTGATTCTTTTCCACAGATATAATCAATCTCTCCTGTGCATGCTGACAAGTGAAATCCATGTTTATAGCCTGCATTTATGCTTCTTATAAAATATATATACAATTAATAAGTCATTGTGCAAAATTCTATCATTCTATCTTTGGCTTCATTTCTGTCACAAAGTCCATATTTTCCAACTGCTGATCCTTCTTCTTTATTCCCAACTTTTGCATTCCAGTCACCCATTATTATTAATGCATCTTGATTGCATGTTTGATCAATCTCTGACTGCAAAAGTTGGTAGAAATCTTCTATTTCTTCATCGTTGGCCCTGGTTGTTGGTGCATTTATTTGAATGATGGTGGAATTCACTGGACTTTCCTGTATGCATATGGATATTATCCTGTCACTCAAAACACTGTATTTCAAGATGGACCTAGAAATGACTTTAACTACGAAAGCAACCCCATTTTCCCTCACCTTAGTCTCCAGCATAGTAGATCATATGATCCTCTGACTCAAAATGCCCCATGTCAGTCCATCTCATTTTGCCAATAGCTTTTATGTCAATATTTGTGTTCCATTTCCTTAACAATATCCAATTTTCCTACATTCACGGTTCTTACATTCCAGTTCCAATCACTTGTGTCTGCTTACAGTTAGTTGCTCCTCCTTCTATTTGTTTCCAAACTTGAGGACTCAACCTCAGTTGCCATATCTGCTAGTCTAAATGTGCTTTGTTATATGTAGGGTTTTCAAAGGCCTGCTGTTTTGGAAGTGGATGGCCAATCCTTCTTCCTAATCTGTCTTAATTCCATAGCTTTAAAATATAAAATGCACATTACTTTTAATCTAATAACATTTAAAATTTGTTCTCTCAATCATATTAGGCACACTTTGAATGTTAAATAGAGACAAGTGGCTTATGGCTACTTAATTAAAATAGTGAAAATAGAATATATCTATCATCTCCAAAAGTCTAATTCCACAGGGCTGATCTAGTGAAGTCAATTTCCCTTTGTTGCCAGTTGCCTGGACTAGGAAAGGATAATAAAGTTCTAAAACCAGGAATTCTCTCTAATATTTCTAGGAAGTAGAATATTTTTTAGTTGACTACTTTTGGGCATTTCTATAAATCACTGTACTTCATCACTTATAATTGTCACTAATCTATAAAACCAAAATATATTTTCAATTACATTCAAAGCTTCATTTTTCTCATTTTGTAAAATTCCAAATAAAAATGAGAGAACAATGTTGTTATTGTTGTTAGGTGCCATCGAGTTAAGTAAGAATCATAGCAACCCTATGAACCAAAGATCTGAAACCTTTTCTCTCCTGTGCTGTCCTCACACTTTCTGACACACAAGAGCTCATTGCATCAGGAAGCACTTCAATACACCTGGTTGAAAGTCTTCCTTTCCTTCACCGAGCCTCCACCCTACCCAACATCATGTCCTTCTCCATGGAATACCCTCTCCTAAAAATATCCCCAAAATATTTTTAATATTTCAAATAAAAATTAGAGAACAATATAGATGGCCTCATTTTAATTCAATCCTTTATATTTTTGCCAGAAAAAATTCAAAAGACTGTGATATAAAAAATCTATACTGAAAATCATTTTTAAACTCAAGTTGTTAAACATCAAACATCCTGTAACATATGGCAGAGACGAAGAAGACACGATGAGGTAAGGCAAGGTTCAGATCCATTGTTCATAGTGTCACAGTCGAGTCAGTCAATAGCATCAAACAATAACAAAAACAACAATAACAATTAAAAGAAAAACCACAACACACTGCATATCAAAGCCAATTATCTGGTTCCAATTTATAATAATTTTTTTATTTCAACAGTTAAATCAGTAATTAAAATACTAAACCAATTTAAAATAATTATGTTCTGGACTAACTATATTACTGTTTATTGTCACAAAATATGTTTTCTAAACATGACCAAAAATGGGTTTGGTACCTTTGGAATCAAGAATGGCTAAATGACCGTTTAATGAATTTATTTCTATGCTAACATGATGTGAGTCAAATACTCAACCATCAAGTTACCAGCTATTATTTCAAAATATTAGGAAGAACAATTGAACCAGGAAGGGAATTATAAAGGATAGCAGATAAGACTCACTTTCTTATTCTATCATTTTGTTAACTCTTCATTTTCCTCAGACAGAAAAATAGCCATGCCTGTAATCTATGTCTGTCTTTCCAAAGAAGAAAATGTTAATACATTTTATTTTAAGAGATCCTTCTGTGAGTCTTATTTATCTTTTCCTTATTCAATTCCCCTACTTATTTTGTAATATATGATATTGTGCCTTTAGATACATAACTAAATTTAAAAACCATTTATTTATAAATAACTACAATTTTATGGTAAGTAAGAACAAATAACTAGTAATTTCATGGTAAAATCATAATTGAAAATAACAATATGCAGTGCTATTTAGAGAGTGTTTCCATACTTAAAAATTATTTCACTAACAATTTTAAACCAAGTACAAAGTATTCTTAAGGAAAGGGGAAATTTTGATAAAATTTTTATGGTGTAGAATAAAATTCTTCTGTATTTGGAAAAGAAGGTAGTTCTCTAGATTAAATTATGGTCTAGTTGATTGCTCTGTGACAGGTACTGAGATACTGATTTAAATAATTTTTAGAAAAAAATTTCATCTGAGCTGAACCACTTTTATGCCAATGTTCATCCTCATACAAATTAACATCACAGGATATAAATGACAGGAAAGAGGGTTTATAATGAAAACTGAAATACCACTATCACTCTGGTGGAAAAGGCAATTTTTCTTATAATTAAGGTCAGAGTGCTTTGTTAATTCAAATTTAACAGTAGCTGAAATGTAGGCAATATGAAATAAGATGAGGATAGTCAAAGCCAGCATTGAATCTTTGTGTTTCCTACATTTTCCTCATAAATAATAATTTAACTAAATGTATTTATTCTTATATTGTAAAAATGAGTATTTCAGTAATTGATATATTCTATTCCAAACTTCTCTTTTATAATAATGTTGCTTTTAGATGCCATTGAGTAAGCTCCAGCCCATAGCAACCTGTTTAAGGAGTAAAACATTGTCCATTCTCTGCCATCTTCGTGATCTTTGATATGTCTGACTCAGCCTACTGTTGCAACACTTTTGTTCATCTATCTCAATGAGAATTTCAATAATGTTTACTGGCCTTCCACTTTACCTAACAGAATCCAAAATATCTGCCATATTCTATGAACCACTGCGCTTTCACTGGCTAATTTGTTCATAGTTTGTCTTGGTCTGGAAACTCTACTAAATTCTGTCCACCATGAGTGACCTTGCCATTATTTGAAATACTAGATCTTGTCTGAAAACAGAGAGCAACAGAGAAATGTCTGTGTTTCATTAACTATGCAAAGGCAATTTACTGTGTGTATCACAACAAACTGTGGCAACTCTGAGAAGAATAAGAATCCCAGAGCACTTGATTGTGCTTATAAGAAATCTATACTTGGACCAAGAGGGGGTCACCAGAATAGAGTAAGGAAACACTGCATGGCTCAAAATTAGGAAAGGAGTATATCAGGGATGTTCAAAATTTTTTTTTTCTTCAGAGTTTTATATTCGAAATATCCCAAGACAATTAATTGAGTACTTCAGACTCTATTCCTGGGGTCATTGCCAATCCTCAAGTGGGCTTTCTGAGGTATTAAATCACACAGGTAAAGATTACTCATCTTTCTCTCATGAATTTTGAGCTCCACGTCTTTGAGTTTGCAGCACAGCCTCTCACCACTAGGCCACCAGACCTCCCATTTCAGGTATATAAGCTCAAGATTTAAAAGCCCATTTATTATTTCTTTTAGAATTTCTTAAATAATGAACAGTCTGAAAGCAAATGGAGTATTTAAAATTAATAACTAATGGAGTTTAATTTCTATCAATGTAAATTTTAGTATCTCAAGAATAAGGACAAAATTTGCACAGTAAAAATATAAAAAAGGATTATGAATGTATGCATAAGATGGCAACGTTGAGGAATACTCAGTACAGGGAAGGAGTAAGGCAGGAATTTAGAGAAGAAAGAAGAATCCTTTGTGCTGACTGCTAGTTTATGCACTTTTTCAAAAGTCTAAGGAATCTGACTGTCAGCTTTCTCATCTCCCAGTGTTTACGAGAAAAGTAATAAATGGTTCGCACTCCCACCTCCCATTTGTGAAAAGTGACTAGTAAATAAAATAGTTTTGGTTGAAAGAAGACTTTTAAATAAAGTGTTGGTTGTAAAGATCTAGAAAAATAAACTTTGTCTTTTTAAAACATTCTCAAGTATTTATTTATATTTATTCATTATTAGTCTCATAAAATATGACTGAAAATTAATCAACAACACATAATTGGAAACCAGTTTACAGGGACATTAAATGCATTTCCCAGGAAATTTTACTCTCTCCATTTCCCTTCCCCTTCCTCTACTCCACTTTGCAATTCACCTCTTGCTCCAGATTGTAGTCATATGTATAACACTTAATCATTTCTTCCTTTCAGACAATCCCTTTGCTTGTTTCAATGCAATGTTCATTATATATCCACTCTTTTTCTATTCTCCCACCAATCCTGCATGTCAGTCCTATTTGATAACAGTAATGCTATGCGGCATTTGTCCTTTTGTGACTGAAATATGTAACTCAATATAGTGTCTGTTAAACTTCCATTTTCAAGCTTCATGTTAATCGAGGATAGAACATTTCTCTTTTGGTTTGGGACAGCCAATCTACATATAGGTATACAGCTGAATTTTTACTGTGTACTTCAAAATGTTAAATTTAAGCATTATGTTCATAGTATGACTGGAGTAGTAGTAGTAGTAGTTGTTGTTGTTGTTATGTGCTATTGAGTCGCCTACGACTTACAGCAGCCTTATGTACAACAGCTCTGAAATTTACTCTGTCCTGAGTCAGTCTCACTGACTCTGACACACCTACCACCATTGCCCTAGTTATTGTATTAATCAATCTCATCTGAGGTCTCCTTCTACCCTTCCAAGCATGATGTTCTTCTCCAAGAATTGGTCTTTCCTGGCCATGAGCCCAAATTATGTAAGTTGGAGCTTCAAAATCTTAGCCTCCTTTGAGAAACATGGTTTCATCCTCTGCAAGACAGACTTATTTTCTTGGCAGTCCATGATATGTTCAAGACTCTTCTTTAGCACCACAGCTCAAAGGCATCAATTCTTTTTATGATTGGAGTAGTAATTCAAACTATATTTTAAATCGATCCATTTTCACCTCAATTTTCCAAGAATTTTCATTAATCAGGTTTCAAGAAACTGTGTATCTTTCTAGCCAAAATAATTAAATATGGACTGAAATATTACCATTTTGTTATTGTTGATAAATACAGTTGAGTATGACTCACAAAGATTTATGAACAAAAAATCAGCTCTGAACCCTGTCCTATCTTGTGCCATCATAACAATCTCTGACACACTCAAGCCTATTGTTATGCTCACTGCATCAATCCACATGGTTGAGGGTCTTCCTCTCCTTCACTGTCCCTCCACCTTTGCATGTAATAGTCCTTTTTAAGGAATAGTCTCTCTTAACCACAAATGCCCAAAGTATAGATGATGGAATTCCAAGAAGCATTCTGGCTTAACTTTCTCCAAGAAATATTTGTTTTATCTTTTTGCATTCCATGGGGTATTCAGTACTGTTTTCCAATATCCCAACTCCAATGAATCAATTTTTCTTCTGTCATCCTTATTTACTGTCCAGCTCTCAGATACATAGCAAGTGATTGAAAATAACATGCCATAAATAAACTGTACCTTAGTCCTCTAATATAATTTTATCTAAATTTTTATTATACAATTTATTTGCAAAATTTGAATTCATTGTTTTTCATATCAGTTCCTTCCAATTTCCCTTGCTTGCCACCCATCAATTTGTGTGATCTCATGATTAGTCTCCCCACTCCCTGCACATTCACACCCCTCTGCTTCTACCCTTCCCTTGCTGGAGCCTCATGCTTGTGCTACAATTATGTTTTTATGCAGTATTTGTCCTTATGGGACTGAGTGTGTTCACTCCCTCCCAAGTTAGGTAATAATTTACAAAATTATTGCTCATGAATGTTGCATAATATTCCATTGTGTGAATGTACCATAACTTCTCAAATCATCCTAAAATATGAAAAGAAAACATACTGACAATGAACAAACATTTGGAATTATCAGTTCAGACAATAATCTCATAATGAAAGTTTACAAAATACTCCTGGACCTTCACAAGATGAAGACTCATAACCCAATTACAAAATGGACAAAAGACATGAAAAGAATTTTTACAGAGGAAGACATTTGACTGGCAAACAGACAGATGAAGAAATGCTCAAAATCAATGATAATAAGAGAGAGGCAAATCAAAACCACAATGAGATACCATCTTGCTTCAGTAGCAGTGGTAAAGTTTAACAAGACAGCAAAGTAAAAAATCTTGGAGAGGATGTGGTGAGAGATGAACTCATATATTTCTGGTGGGATTGTGCAATGGTACAACCACTCTGGAAGACAGTTTGGAGCTTCCTCAAAAAGTGGAACATAAAAATTCCATATGATCCAGCTATTCCACTGCTTGAAATATATCCCAAGAAAATGAGAACTGAGGCACAAATGGAGACTTGTACACCAATGTTCATAGCAGCATATTCTCTATAGCAAGAACATATTCCTCAATGATTTAAGAGGACCCTGACTTTCCCAGTGCAATACTTCTCCTGCTCTTCTGACTGTGGTACCAAGTGTATTTATTGAGCATCTGAGTAAGATGAAATCTTTGACAGTTTCAATCTTTTCTCCATTTATTATAATGTTGTCTATTGGTCTAGGGGCAAGAATTTTTCTTCTTTTTTATTTTTTTTAAATTTTAGACTAGTTTATTTACAAAATACACATTGTTTCTGAGAACAGGTTCGTCCACTTTCCCTCACCCCACACATCCATGCAATCCATATTGAAGACTGTTGTCTTTGATCTTATGCTGCAAGTATTTCAAGTCCTCCTCACTTTCAATAAGAAGTTTGTGTTATTTGGATACTGAAGGTTATTGATGAGATTTCCTCGAATACTGCTGTTACAATCTTCTTCGTGGAGTCCAGCTTCTAAAATAATTTACTTAGTGTAAAGATTGAATATGTATGGAAAAAGCATTCAGTCCTAAAACAATGTAAAGATTGAATAGGTATGGAAAAAGTATTCAGTCCTAAAACAATTGTTTCTTAATTTTAAATCATGTAGTGCTCCCTTGTTTTCTTCACACAAAAACTTCTTGGTCTAGATATAGGTTTTGCATGAGCATACTTAAGTGTTCTGAGATTCCCATTCTTCATAATGTCAGACATAATTTTTTATGATCTGCACAGGTGAATATCTTTGCATAACTGGTAATGCACAAATAAACATTGTTCTGGTGTTCTTTCTGCTTTCAGGTAAGATCCATCTGACATCATCAATGATAGCCCTGGATTGCCCTATTAATGAAATCAAATAGAGACCACTAAGAGTAAACTCGGGCTTATAAATTTCAGATATCAAAATTATCAGCTATATATTATTAAATAAGAGTTATTACTATGGTTCAACTTGTGTGTACAAAATGCAGATAAGAAAACATATTTAAAAACATGATTCTTCAAGATGAAAGGGGTGACCATGGACACATTTGACCTGTTGCACTTAGCAAGAAAACATATTTAAAAACATGATTCTTCAAGATGAAAGGGGTGACCATGGACACATTTGACCTGTTGCACTTAGCAAGAAAACATATTTAAAAACATGATTCTTCAAGATGAAAGGGGTGACCATGGACACATTTGACCTGTTGCACTTAGCAAGAAAACATATTTAAAAACTTGTGTAATTAAAATTTAAAATTAAAAGGAAGATACATATATGTGTTAAACAGCAGTTAAAACATATATAAGGAAAAAATTATTTAGCTAGACTATAACGCCAAAAGGAAGTATTTATAAATGAAATACATAAGGAAGAATAAAAAGTAACAATATAAAAGAGAAATTAATAGTTATAAATTTAATGAAAATATTTAGGAAGTACATATTCAATATTCCAAAATAAGAAGGTAGAAAAAAACTGGACAAATAAAAAATAACATTTGAGAACACTACAGAATTGCTGAAAGACTACAGTGAATACATCTGTTGTAAATGTTTTTGTTGGGTTCCGTCAAACTGAGAATGACTGATAATGACCCTATGAACCACAGATCTAAACTGTGTCCTGTTTTGTG
>NW_006399768.1:285476-315073 GCF_000299155.1 Elephantulus edwardii | reverse complement strand
GGATTGCAGTACAGCTTCTTGCCACTAGGCCACCAGAGCTCCTTTGGGACTAGTCCCTCTTGAAAATATGTCCAAAGTATGTGAGGCATAAGCTTCAAATCCTTGCCTTCAATGAGCAACTTGTTTTCACCCTCTCCAGAACAGATCTGTTTGTTCTCCTGACAGTCTACAGTCATTCAAACATATTACAACTCAAAGCAATAAATTCTTCCTTCCTCTGTCATCCTTAGTCATTGTCCTCCTGTCTGATGCATAGTAAGTAAATGAGAAGACCAGGGCCAAAAATCAAGCACAACTAGTCTCTAGGCAGGCATCAGTGTTCTCCAGCACTCTGAAGAGGTCCCTGACAGCAGATTTTCTGAATGCAATTCATCTTTTAATCTCCTCATTGTTGATGTCAAGAGTGTGTACTGAGGAACCAAGCAAGCTGAATTATTAGCAACCTCAATATCTTTTCCATCTATCGTGGTGCTAAATTGGCCCAGTGATGAGTTGAGAATCTTTGTTTTATTGATGTCGAGCTTCAATCCATATTTAAGGTCGCAGTCCTTGACCTTTGTCAGCAAATGCTTTAGTTTCTCCTCAGTTTAAGCAGTCAAGGTGGTGTTATATACATATCGCATGCTGTTGATACATCTTGCTTCAATTGCTCCTCATAAAGTTCAGCCTCCCAAATAATATGTTCCACATATAGATTGAAAAAGTATAGAGACAAGACACATCCCTGAAGCACTACTTTTCTGATTTTGAACCAGGTAATGTTATCTTGCTCTGTTCCAACCACTGTTTTGTGGTCCCGAGTATTGGTTTCACATGAGCACTATCAAATATTCTTAGATTCTCATTCTTCTCAAGATTAGCCACAACTTTCTGTGAAGCACATCTGACATTGACTGTGTTGATCATAGGGCCACATCCTCTTCTAAACTCAGCTTGTACTTCTGGTATATCTTTGTTGATGTGGTGTTCCAGTAATTTTTGGGTGATGTTCAGCACACACTGTCAAATCACCTTTTTTTCTTGGAAAGGAAATAAATATAAATCTCTTCTAGGCAGTTGGCCAGGTAGTAGTTGATCTCCAGTTACCTTGGCACAACATGATGAGCACATCCAGGGATGCATCTATTTGTTAAAGTATGTCAATTGGTATTCTATCACTTCCTGGGGACTTATATTTTGCCAATTTCTTTAGAGCAGTATGAACTTCATCCTTTATCATAATTGTATCTTGATCATAATTCTTAAAATTCTTTTGTACTGGCCAAATTTTTGTACACTTGCTCAGTGTACTTTTTCTATCTTTTGTTGTTTCCTAGATCATTTGCTCTTCTGCTCATAACATTCTTAAGTATTATAGCTCGAGACTTGAATTTGTTTTTTCTGTTTCTTCACCTTAAGAAATTCCAAGTGAGTGTGACCCTTTTGATTTTCTGATTCTAGTTCTTTTCACATTTCATTTTAGTGAGCGATTTTTTTCCCAACCCAGAAGAAGATATAACAAAATCTATGACTAGCTCCTAATGTTATTGTTGTTTGTGCCTTGCAGTCACTTGTGACTCATAGTGACACTAAGTACAAGAGCCCTAAACCCTGCTCTATCCTATGCCAATCGCATTGCCTCTGACACACCCATCCCGAGTACCCGAGTCACTGAATCAATCCACCTCATAGAGGGTCTTCCCTTCCTGTGCTGTCCCTCCACTCTACCAAGCATGATGTCCCTCTCCAAGGACCTGTCCCTCCTTACAACATGTCCAAAGTATGTCAGACGAATCCCCAGAATCCTTGCCTCCAAGGAGAAATCTGGTTTAACCCTCTCTAGGATGAATCTGTTTGTTTTCTTGGCAGTCCATGGTACATTCAATACTCTTCTCCAGCACCACAGCTCAAAGGCATCAATTCTCCTTCTATCCTCCTTGGTCATTGTCCAACTCTCTGATGCATAACAAGTGATTGCAAAGACCATGGCCTGTATTAGGTGCACCTTAGTCTCCAGAGAGACACCATTGCTCTTGAGTACTTTAGAGAGGTTCCTGACAGCAGACTTTCCCATCACAATATGTTTTTTTGATTTCCTGGCTGCTGGTGCCAAGAGTGTTGACCATGGAGCCAAGCAAATTGAAGCTATGAACAATCTCAATCTCTTCGCCATCCATCCTGAAAAATGCAACAATGAATGAATGGAAATCCAAAATCTCTGTAATTTTTTTTAAAATTAAGAGTTATAATAATAAAAAAGAAAATAAATAAATCGTTGTATGTGAAAAAAATTAAAAACACACAATTATTCTCATGCATTATGTTTTACAAAATCAATCATCATAGGACCTTGCCCCTAATTACTTTGTACAGAAGAAACATCTGGATCCTTCTCATTTCCTCCCCGCCCCAAACTGTGCAACCCTGTGGATTTGCCCCTACTCATCCTCTCCTCTCTGCTCCCACTCCTTCCCCCCTTGAGGTCCCATACATATTTTACTAGTTATCCTTCTATTTTACAGGACTGGTCTTATTCATAATTTGTCAGTATGAGATGGAGTTAGATCACTCAGAATAATATTTTCCTTTGTCTTTCTGAACTGCCTTTTGAAATTTTCTTTTCAGTTTCTTAACCTCCTGATTTCTTCCATAAGTTTTTGGTTCTCAGTGCTCTAGTGCAATATTTAAAGTCTCTTCTGACATCCATCTTGGTTATTTTTTTCTCCTCTGTCTGCAATGACCTTTTGCACTCTTTTATATGATATTCTTTATATTTTCATACAGTTCCTCTGATCTTTGTTGATTAGTGTTCAAGCCCTCAAACCTGTTCCTGAAGATGGCCTTGAAATTCAGGTGGGATAGACTCAAAGTCAAATTTTGATTCCTGTATATATTATTTAACCTTCTTTCACTTTAGTATGAACTTGCATTTGAATGAGTAGTTGATGGTCTGTTCCTAGTTTTCACTACTGATATTGAGCTTTTACAATAATTATTACCACGGATGTAATCGATCTGATTATTGTGCATACCATCCAGTAAAATTCATGTGTATCATTACCCTTTTATTTATAAAAGATATTTGCCATGAATAAATTATTGATTGTAACAAAATAAAACACAATGAACTTTTCAAAAAATTATATTTTTAGGTAAGATTTTAAAATACATATAAATCATATACAGATGAATATGAGTGAAAATAAGGCTGTATATTCCTATGTTGTTGTTGATTGCCTTCGAATCGAGCATGACTCATAGTAATCCTATGAACAAAAGGCCTGAAGCCTTTCTATAACTATCAGCATTTATCAAATTCATAGAGTTTCTGGAGGCATGTTGTTTAAGGAGTTGAGGCACTACTGCTTCCAAGTATTGCTATAGTATTATATATAATATAAATTACACATATTATGTATTTATTACATATAATAGTGTAACAACATGATGTAAAGAAGCATGCTTTCTACCTTTGTTTTAAATTAACTTGGACATTTCCAAAAACTGGAAATTCTGGTAAGGACAGTTCTGGGAAAAGGGGAAAAGTCAACTATGAAAATTTCTAGATAAGCCACCTATTTACTCTTTAAAGCTAATTTTTGAAAAGTAACTTTGGACAAGTACCTATCATTTTACAGTAAGCGTAAAGCAAAATTCAGATAATAGTATGTGAATCAATTTAAACTTTCAGATATTGCTATTGGATGTGCAGATAAGTGAGGCAATTTTGCAAATAATAGCTCTAGTGGCTAAATATCTCTTGTGCTAACCCGAAGAACAAATCATTCTAGACCAATTGCTGTGAGGGAGAATGATAAGCAACGTCCTATACAATTTATAGCCTTGGAAATTCACTAGAGCATCAACTAAAAAAAAAATATTTAAAAAAAGAGAGAGAGAGGGAAATATAGGTAGGCTGATTGTGTAGGCTAGAGGCGTACATAAATAAGGGCTGATTTTTTCTTTAAGAGAAATAATTATTTTCAAATGTTTTAGTACATGTGCTAAATTTTACCTGTTTAAAAATCAATCACTGAAATAATTTCAGTAAAAGATATTTTGTCTATGAGACTACATTGAGTACATTTTTACGGTTTAAGAGGAAATATCAAGTTGACTTTAATAGATTTTGCAAGAAATTTATAAGTCACAGGAAAGTACAACATTTTTTTAAAAACCCAACTGTTATAATTTCTGTATACACATTAAATCTAAACTAGAATTTTTCAGCTATGAGTCATATGAATAAACAATTACCTAGGAGGAAAAAAAGATAATATTTCACCCTCATCAAGTATTCCTTACTTTCGGTTAAATGTTAACACTTCCACCTGTAGTGTATAAGCCAAGAGGGCAAATAATTTAAGAATAATGGAATAGTTTAACCCATTCTTTAGGGGGCCTGTTAAACTGAACTTGTCTGTGGTGATAAAATGACAGATTTTCCAGGAATAATCCAAAACTGTTAACATTTCAACCATAATTGGCTACATAATAAGCTTCTAACTTTCATACAATGTTTTGGCAAAAGAATTTTTCTTTTTAAAAAGGAGGCTAAGCTGTAGCAAATAAGTAACTAAAGTTGTGAGAGTTAAATTATGAATACTATGCTATTTTCAAATTAATGACTGAATTGACTTTTAAATCCACCTTTCTGCTGTACTTCATGTGTGTATAGGATTTGGTATCATTAGTTTGTTTTACATAGTAAATTATTATTTTAGAATGTGTGACTAATAGCCTAAAAACATGAAATGTGCAACATTTTACACTTATATCCTTTGGGAAGGTGAGAGAATATAAATTTAGTTCACACTATAGGAAAATAATCTTAATATGTATATTCATCTATAACTTTCTATACAAGATTGTTCTAGGATTAAAATAATGATGTTGAATATGACTCAACAGCTTTCAAATTAACAAAATGATCATTTTGTCCAGAGCATTTTTTAACTTTAGAAATAGAAAATACCTTCTTTTTCATGTAAATTAACATTACATGTATTATGTCTAGAGATATATCGCAAGTATTTGCATTTACAACTTAATTTTGAAAATTTACTCACCTGCAATATGAACCTTTTTTTAAATTTTAGGTTTTGTGGTTTTGGTTGATTTTTTTTTATGTTGTGTTTTTGTTTTTGTATTTTTTTTTCTTGAGTGTATGTGTGTATCATTAAGTAGTATCTGACTGTACCTTTGGAATTACAGCATAGTTTCTTGCCACTAGGCTATCATAGCTCCCTAATAATCGATGTCAGTAGCAGAATATAGTCAAAACAACCTCCAATATGTGCTCACGGATACCTCAGCCTTGAGCCCTGAAGTTTTAAGAAACTGTTACAAAGATCTTAGCCCTGCCAATATTGGCTTTCCTCAGATTTTTGACAACTTAACAGAGTCTTCTAACAAACTTAAGCAAAAAGATCTTAACTCTAGTTCAATAGCGTAGCCGATTCAAGGTCTGCTCCATGTTATGTCAGATCTCTGGTTCTTCACTGTGGTTACTATGCCTTTTGTTCCTGGAGGCCTGAAGTTGGCTGGTACAAGAATCTCTGATTTTTAAGGAACAAGTTGTATTCTCTTGCTTGCTGTTTTCTGATAATGAGGCTCTTTTCCTTCTGCTACTAGAGCTGCTCAATTTGATGATGAGACTAGACAATTTCATTGTAGATTGGTGACACTAGACAATCCCCTTTTGAAGACTAACACATCTTATTCCCATCATGCTCATCCACTGTCAAAGGCAAATTCAATGGCTAGGAAAGCCAATTTGAACACTAAATTCTTCCCAACACATTGACACAGTTGAGGTCATTGTTATAGTCAATTTATCATGTTGAGGGTCTTCCTCTCTTACACCAATATTTACATCTGGGAAGTGATAATCACTCCTTATAATAATCAACTGTAGAAGTAAAAAAAAAAAAGGCAGCATTTCTTCAAAGGTCAAGCTCAGAGGGCAGGAAAGGATAGGATAAAATTATTAATGGAAACTAGAATCACAGGAAGAGACAAAATGAATGTTTTTATAATGTTGGGATGGTATTAAATATCATTAAACCATGTATAAATGCTTGACTGGAAAATAAGTTTGTTCTTTAAACTTTCACTCAAAGCCAAAAAAAAAAAGTTAAACAATACAGATATGCCCATACAGAGCTCAGAGAGCCCCAAATATCCAAAACTCTGAGAATATATTATTCTTTAAATTAAAAATTCACTTAACATTCTTGATTTCAGATTTAGTATGTTTCTGTTTGAACAATTCTGTTCCAAAATTTTAAATTCTGTCAATACTCATTCAATACTAATGGATGTCAATTCTGTCAATACTACAATTCTAATTACTGTGTAGTTGGAACCAAATCCAGCTGACTCTCTGGAACATTTTTCAGCGGCTGTAAATCATGAGAGAAGATTATCCATCTAGCAGCAGGTGAATTCAAACAAGCTGAAATGAGTTAGCAGTACAATTCTCAACCCAACTGGACATCAGAGCTCCATACATTTCCATAATAGAAAGAAAAATATCAACATTTTCTCCAAGGTATATTTGGGTTTTTTGCCCCCTGCGCAATAATATATCTACATTTCACCACAGCTCAGTGTGTTTCACCAGACTCCCATAATCATGATTTATAAATACTTTCTCTAGGTGGTTAGAATTCCAGGAATACAAAAGGGTAGTCAATATCTTAGAAGAAAAACCTGTAATAGAACAATTTCTTAGAAAGTTCTTTCCCAGAAGTCTTGCTAAGGAGTTGTGGCTGTAACCACAGAGAGAAATGTTTTACACCTCCGACTTTAAGGCTACAAATAGGAAAAAGCAAACTTGGAAAATAAGCTGCACGTTTTCTTCCTATTCTTTGTTTATTATTGGTGCAAAAGAGAAAATAATCAAAAGGTGAGACTATTTATGCTTACATCAAGTTATATAATTTTTACAAGAAAATATGTCATTCTTTTGTGATGGTAGATTAATGGCATCCACTTCAGTAATAGCTTGCCTCCGGAAACCATATGAACCTGGAGAAAGGATGAAAGTCACACAAGTGTTGAGGACTTTCGTTCACAGGATCTCTATGAGTTGCCTACGACTCAACAATACTTAACAACAACAACAACAAACAACACAATAAAACCCCCAAACTATCTAATTTCAAGGACTCATCCCCATTATTCTTCAAATATTATTATTATTACTATTATTAGCAGAACCTGATCCATTACACTTTAAATTATTTAAGCATCTAAACTTATCACTTTTTTAAGAAACTGTTTTCCATTTTAATATCCTCACTTGAAGCACAATTTTTAATTCAGAGCCTAAATTTTCCTTTTCGTTTTAGATTAATATCTTGATTATCTTTAATTGTCTCTTTTTGCATTAGAGAAATACAAATGAAAAGAAACTGAGGAGAAAATAACCAGTGGTTACAATGACAGGGTAAAGGGACAGTCTAGTGCACATGTTTTTTCCTTTATAAAATAAGTAATAATATTTAAAACATTGTCTATGTCTCCCTACATGTCTACTAAAAATTTCCAGTTGCTTTCTCAGTACCTAGTGGTAAGAAGCTGTGTGGCAATTCTGAAAGCACATGGTTCTAATGCACCAGCTTCTCCGTAGAAGAAGGATGTGAAATCTCTTCCCTCGTGATTAACTGCATCTGAAAACCCCCTGGAGGGTCAGCTATAGGTCAATACTAAATTGATGATACACAACAACAACAATAACCACTAGGATAAATTTAAATATTCTTTGGGATTCAAGATTAATTGCAACCATGTTTCTAGTTAATATATATTGCCTTGACTTCTATTATTTAATTACAAATAAAAGGTGCACACATAGGAAATAATTATGTTGGCTTTTACTCTAATATTCATTCTCTAGGTACAGAGAGAATAAATGATTTTTCTTATAAAATTTCCTCAGTCTGAATTTGAAACTATATCATTAATAGAAAGCTCTAGTGGTCTAATGGCAGGAAGTTGTATTGCCAAGCGGATGGTATACAATTAAAATCCACCAGGTGATCTGTGGGAGAAAAATGGGCAATCTCCTCTTGTGTAATTTACTGCAACTGAAAAATCACTGGAGGGTCAGCTATAGGTCAATTCTAACTCGATGGCACACAATAGCAACAATACCACCATAAATTAAAAAATAAAAATAAAAAGTTCCAAGGGCACAAACAATTGGAGAGAAAAATTGCTCAAAATCCCATCATTGTTATTATATGTCTTCAAGTTGCCTGTTACTCATAGTGACACTATGTATAATAATAGCTATGAACCCTGCTCTATCTGGAGATAGTTTTGTTGTCTCTGATACACTTACTTACAAGACCCCAGTTACTGAATTAATCCATTTCATCCAGGGTCTTCCTCTCCTGTGCTCTCTCTCCCTCTACCTTTTCATGCACAATGTCCCTCTCCAAGGCCTTACAACATGCAGCACAAAGAATGTCAGGCGGAGCTTCAAAATCTTTGCCTCCAAGGAGCAGCCTTATCCAGGACAGACCTGTTTGTTCTCTGAGAAATTTATGATATGTTCAATACTCTTCTCCAGCACCACATCTCAAAGGTGTCAATTCTTCTACATCCTTTGTCATGGTCCAACTCTCTAATTCATAACAAGAAATTGTGAAGACAAGGGCCTGAATCAAGTGCACCTTAGTCTCCAGAGTGACACAGTTCCTCTTCAGTATTCTGTATTCTGGAGAGGTCCCTGAAAACAAATCTAGCTCAATACAATTTGTCTTTTGACTTCCTTGCTGCTGGTAACAAGAGTGTTGATTGTGGAGCCAAGCAAGCAGAAGCTGTTAACAATCTCAATCCCTTCTCCACCTATCATAATACTGAAAATTGGCCCACTGGTGAGAATCTTTGTTTTCTAGATGTTGAGCTTCAATCCATATTACCCTTTGCAGCAAATGCCTCAGGTCCCCCTCAATTTCAGTAAGCAAGATTTTGTCATCTGTATACACAGGTTTTAGATGAGTCTTCATCAAATCCTGATGTCACAACAGAATCTGCCTCACACACTAAGAACGTCAAATAATGTAAACAACAGATAGATTCAAATATTATGAAAAAACAACACTTCTCATAAAAAAAACAACAAAAAAACAACCACCAAATCTAAGACCCAATGAATGAATACTCTAGAGACAAGAAGGCAAAATAACTGGATTGAAGTGGAGTTACTGTTACTGAATACCTATTACTGAAAAAGTTACAAATGATAGAAGAAAGAAATAAAACCAAAAACAAAGAGGTAGAAGAATTTTTTTAAATCAACATAAGATAGAGAGTATACCCAACAACCAAAACAGTAGTAGAAATAATAGAAATACATGAAAATGCAATCCATAATATAAAGTTTGAAATAGCAGAAACTTTCAACATGGTGGAAGGACAACAAAACAAGATTTTTTTTTTTTAAAAAAAAAAGGAACAGAGAATCAGTGGCTGGAAGACAAGAACCTCAGTGGCAACTTACCATAAGAAAAGTATAGAGATAACAGTAGTAAAATGAAGAAAACACTAGAATCATGTGGAATAACACAAAAAAAGAACAACATATATGTGTTCAGAATTCCAAAAAGAGAGTAAAGGGGAGGAAGTATTAAAAAATTGTAGAAAAGATAACAGAAGAAAATTTCTATGTATCATAAAACAATGATGAAATATACATAGAGAAGCTCAGCAAATTCAAAGCAGATAAGACTCCAAAGGAAAACATCAAGACATAGTCGAGTTCTCCAAAGTCAAAGATAACGATAGAATACTAAAAATAGTACAAGAAAAATTAAAAGTAAACTACAAAGTAGAATAAAAATGACATCATGCTCTGAATTCTTAGAAGAAACTTTGGGAGCAATTAGAAAATGGAATGTCATATACAGTGGGCTGAAGATAACAGTGGAAGATCCAGCTGAAAATTCTGTATCCAGAAAAGTTGTCCATTAGATATGAAAGAGAAGGTATATTATTTACAGAAAACAGGAATTTAAGAAACCCAGGAAAAAAGACCAATCATACAGAAATACTACAGAAAGTTCTTCACATAGAGATAGCAAATGGAAAAATGTATGGACCAATTTAATCAATAATAAACAGAAAAAGGAATGTAGGCAACAATAAAATATTGCCTGTCAATAATATTAATATTATTAAGTGCCTGTAACTTAATATTAATAGCTTAAATACACTAATTAAGAAAAAAAGTGTAGCAGAATGGATTAAAAACCAACAACAAAACAAGGCCTGTCAGTGTTGCCTACAATAAGCACATCTGAGAAATAAAGATAAAAACCTAAACATCAAAGGTGGGAAAAGATCTATCAACCAGACAACATCTATAAGAAATCAAGAATGGCAATACTATTCACTGATAAAAAAGGCTTGAGGATCAAAACTACTATTAAAAATAAGGAAAGACGCTATTATATAGGCACATTACATCAAAGTCACATCAGATCATGAAGAACTTGATTAACATGTATGCACCTCATGACACACCTGCAGAATGCATAAACAATGGTTGAGGTTCAAAGAAAAAAATAGCATCACCTGAGTAGCAGGAGACTTTAACACACCACTCTGCCCAAAGGACAGGTCAACTTAAAAAAAGAACAAACAACTGAACAATAACAACACTGATGTAGAATAACTAAGCTCTGTTATTAGCCAATATCATAGATACACTCACAGTGCTTCATTCAACTAAATTACAACTTACTTTCTTCTCAAGTGCACATAGTATATTTTCCAGAATTGGTCATATGTTAAGACACAAAGGGAGCCTCAACATGGTAAAAATAAAATGCTGAAATAATACAAAGTATGTTCCTAGACCACAATGCCATAAAACTAGAAATTAACAACATGAATTAAAGGATAAAATAATCCCACCCACAAGGAAGTTAAGTAACACCTTGTCAGAAAACCAGTGGGTAATAGGAGAAAGAAAATATGAAATAAAGTCCTTCAACACAAATTAAAATGAAAATACAACATATCACTAGTTATGATACAGCTAAGGCAATTTTTAGTTCATATCAGTAGAGGAACAAATAAAAAAGAAAAAAATCAAAATAAAGTTCTTAATACTTCCAGAAAAGACACAAAAAAAACAAGTTAATCCACCGCCTCAATGGGGAGGGGGGAAGGAAATTATAAGGACAAGGGATAAAAATCAGTGGAAAGAAAAACAATTGAAATTATCAACAAGAACAGCAGATGGTTTTTAGAAACGGTTAATAAACAGATAAACCAATGGCAAACTTAGCAAAAGAATAGAATGAGAAGACACAAACAATTCTAATAAGAAATGAAAGAGAACAGAACCAGTTGAAATAAAAATCATTAATAGAATATTATGAAAAGCTATATTTGGATGAATTTGAAAACCTAGAGGAAGTGGACAAATTCCTAAAAACTCACATCCTGCTGAGATTGGCACAGACAAATGTACAATGCTTGAACAAACTCATCAAAAAAGGAGAAATCGAACAGATCATAAAAAGATTCCCCCTCAATAAAAGTTCAGGCCCAGATAGCTTTCTGGCTGAGTTTTGCCAAACATTCAGAGCCAAAATAACACCGATTCTTATAATTCTCAAACCAAGGAATACTCCCAGTCATTCTTTCAAGCAAGTATAATCCTAATACCCAAATCAGACAAAGACATTACCAAAAAAGAAATCTCTGCTTAAAGATCTCTCACAAATTTGGATGCAAAAATCTTTAACACAATCTTGGCCTATAGAATCCATCAATATATAAAAAAGGGTAATTCTTCATTACCAAGTGGGATTCATTACATATGTGCAAACACAGTTCAACATTAGAAAAGCAACCATTGTAATTCATCACATTAACAAAGTAAAGAACAAGAAACACAAGATCCGATCAATTGAAGCAGTGAAGGTCATTAAGAAAATCAAACACCTCTTTCTGACTGAAACACTCAACAAAATATAAATAAAAGAGAATTTTATCAACATGGTGAAAAAGATATAAAAAAATCTATGAGTCAATATCTTATCAATGAAGACTATAGATATTCCCCTTAAAAATAGGGCCAAGACAGGGATGCATATCATTTTCACTCTTACTCAGTATTGTACTGGAAGTACATGCAAGGGCAAAATAAAATAAGAGGAATAAGTAACAGGCCTTCAAATTTGAAGAAAGGTGGTAAAACTGTCTTTATATGCAGACAATATGAAAGTGTACACAGAATACTCCAAAGACTCAACAAAAAAGCTATTAGACCAAGTAGATCAATTTAACAGATTGGCAGAATACAAGATCAATATACACACAAACAAACAAAAATCAGTGGGCTTTCTCTACAGCAACAAAGAAAGCATGGAAAAGGAAACTAAGAAAGCAATAGCAATTACAATATCCAGTCACAAGATAAAGTAATTGAAAATAAGCTTAACTAGAGATACAAAAGATCTTTACAAGGGAAAATTCAGAATACTACTATGAGAAACAAGAGATCTAACTAAATGGAAAAATATTCCCTGTTCATGTTTGTGAAGACTCAATATTGTGAAAATTATAATTCTTCTAAAAACAATCAATGTGTTTAAAGCAATCTCAATACAGATACCATAATCATTATTCAATGAGATAAGAAGAGACAATTTGAAGGTTAATTTGGAAAGGAAAGACACCTCAAATTAATGCAACACTTGCAGAAAATAAAAATTAAATGGGAGGCATAGCAGTACTGTTCTCAAAGCATGCTGTTCATCTCTACTAACAAAAGCAGCTTGGTACTGGTATAATGACAGACACATAAAACAGTAGGATAGAGAACCTGGAACTCAACCCATCTACCTACAATCAAATGTCATTTGACAAGAGAACAAATCTTTCAAATAGAGAAACAACAACCTATTCAATAAATGTTGTTAGCAAAATTTGACAGCTACCTGCAGAAAAATGAAAGAGAAACCACATCTCACACCACACACAAAAATCAAGGTAGATCAGAAATCTTATGATGAAGCTCAAAATCATTAGGATTATAAAAGACAAAATGGGGGAAAACTTAAAGACCTTACCCGATTGCATAAATAGTTTTTTAAATATAGCTAGAAATGTACAATCTGGAGATGATAAAATCAACAAATGGTACCTTTTGAAAATTAAATCCCTGTGTCCATCAAAAACATTCCAGTAGAATGAATAGAAAAACTAGAGATGAGAAAAAAAATTTATCAATGGCATTTCAGACAAATTCATTACAGGGCCTCTACAAGAAAAAGCCTGATAAGCTAATAACAAAATGGGCAAAAGACAAAAGAAGACTCTTCACAAAGGAAGATATTTTGATGACTTAGAGATACATGAAACAATGTTTAAAATCACTATCAGAGATATGAAAATCAAAACAACAATGAGATACCACTTCAACCCAGTAGCAGTATTAAAGTTTAACAGAACAACAAGCAATAAAAGTTAGACTGTGGCGAAATTGAAACTGTCATATACTGCTGATGGGATAGTAAGATGACACAACCACTGTTGTTGACATTTACTAAAAAAACTGAATATAGAAATCCTATTTGACCCAGCTATTTCACTTCTAGGAATATAACTCAAGGAAATCATACCTGAGACACAAAGAGAGTTACATATACTTGTGTTCAAAGCAGCGTTATTCACAATAGCAAGAGAACGGAAATAGCCCATATACCCATCAACAAACGAATGGATTGAGAAATTGTAGTACATTCACGCACACAACAGAATACTATTCAGCATTAAGGAACAAAATTTTGTAAAATATAAAATGTTGGAGAGTCTAGAAAGCATTGTGCTGAGGGAAATAACTCAGTCTCATAATGACAAATACTGCCTAACACTATTCTTGTAAAAATAGATGAAAACTGAACAAAGGTGTGTGTGCGCGCGCGTGTGTGTGTGTGTGTGTGTGTTTGTGTTTGTGTTTGTGTTTGTGTGTTCAAAAAAGGAAGAAGGAAAAGGGAAGAGACCAGAAAAAAAGGAAAGGTAAATAGATATCTCTAGGACGGTAGAGGTTAGTGGACAGATGAGGAGGGTGAAAGAATAGTAAAGATTCAATTTGAGATTATTATAGTCATTAATCATTAGTAATTAACTGTATAAAAAGCAATACATATGATTGATTGTATAAACCACATGTACCTGAATGAAATTCAATGTAAGTGAAAAATTGTGGAAAACATATATATATATATCTCATAATGTAGATGTAGATGATTTTTTGTAGGCAAAGCAATAAAAATATGACAATGAAAAAAAATTGTGATTTTATGAATGTACATAATCTCTTAGCCAATACAATTGATTATTTACTTGTTTTAAATTGGCCATAGTATAAAAAATATATGCTGCTATAAATGTTGTTGAATTTACCCTATGATTTTCCTTGCATGCACGTCTGTAAGTTGACTTTATAATGAATACATATAAGCGCCACGTTGCCTTACTGACTTTTATGTGTGGCTACAACTCTCCTCTTAGGGCTGGCATGTGCAGTAGTGTATTATTTTCATTTCACAAGGTTACCTGGTCAATAGAGTGTTGGGGAGATATAAGAGGAAGAAAACTGAAGAATCAGATTGCATTTTGTTTTCTAAGCGCTACACTCTAGTTGAAATTTGTGCTTTTTGGTATTGTTACTGATTTAGTTAATAATATACCAATATATTGTATCATCTCCTAAGTCACTATATCCAAAATAGCTTTTAGAGTTTACTTATCACAAATGGAGACTTAAATTGTTACTGACAAGCTTACTTCGTGTGTCCTTACTTGAGATTAGACTCTAGATTCAATCATAGCTATAGCTGAAACTAACAGAAAGTTAATTTGGTATTCCAATTCAATTTTGATTTTTTCTTTATACACAACCAGTTATACAACACAATACATAGCATAATCAATTGTTATTAGAAAATTTACTCTTATCCATAAAATGCATCTATATATAGTTTGGTTGAATATTGTAATTTTAATACTTTACTGTTATAGACAAATCCTATGTAATTTTTCTTCTTTTAAAAGTATCTATTTTTTAATCCACTATTTTACAAGTAAATTTTGGATTGATTTAGAAATGTTATTGTAATTCCATAAAAATTATATAAATTAATACAATTTATAGGGAGATCTAGTGGCATAGAGATAAGACATTTTACTGCAATTCATTTGTTCAAAGGCAAATGCTGTGAACCTACCAACTGATCCAGGGGAGAAGAATGAGAAATCTCCTCCCATGTAATTTGCTACCTCTGAAAACCCACTAGATGGTCAGTTATGGGTCAGTTTCAATTGACAGTACACAACAACACAACATCAACAATACCATATATATATACATATATATATAATCTTATTGACTTATAAGAATAAATGGTCTTCCTATTAAATTCTTCATATAATCATCAAGGATATAATTTTCTTCAAATGAAGGCTGTGCATTTCTTCGTAAAGTTATTTATAGCCTTTCTAAAATATTATCTGTGTTTTTTAGGATATGTGTTTCATTACATTTTATAAAAGGTTATTTTGAATAGTGCTGGTAAAATCTGCAGTCAGGGACGTCTCCAGAGTACTGAGAAGCAAAAATGTCAGTCAAGAGACCAATATGTGCCTGATCCACGCCATGGTCTTCACAATCACTTGTTATGTGTCAGAAAGCTGGACAATGACTAAGGATGACAAAGAAGAATCTATGCCTGTGAGTTGTGGTGCTGTAAAACAGTATTGAACATACCACAGACTATAAAGAAGGTCCGTCTTAGAAAGGGTGAAACAAAATTTCTCCTTGAAGGAGAATGAATGGGGTGTGAGTCAGAAATCAGTGAGAATAGATCAGGACAGGGCAGCTTTCAGAGTTGTTGTCCACTGGGTTGCTTTGAGTCACTGGTGACTCAACAACATAAAATAACAATGACAATATTTCTGATCTGTAGAAAGTTGTTGTTTGAAAAATAATTTTAATAGCCATAAAACTTATATATATTTTAAGTACGTTGATTTTGAAGATATGCTGTGTAAGGTGAAAGGTCAGGGAAAGAGAGGGAAAACTCTTAACAAGATGAATTGACACATTAGCTGTAATAATGGACTCAAGTATAACAAAGATCTTGAAGATAGTATGGAATACAGTAAGATTAATGTCTGTTGTTCATTGTGTTGTTGTGAGTTATTTTCAACTTATGAAACTTGACAACAATAATTACTTATCTTTTAAATATTTTTCACAGTAGTTGTTGTTATGTGCCAACGAGTCACCTGCGACCCATGTGTACAGCAGCCCTGAACCCTTCCCTGTCCTGAGCCAATCTCATTAATTCTGACACACCACCCTCCATTGCCCCAAATTTTGTATTAATCCTTCCTATGTAGGATCTTCCTCTCCTGTGCTGTCCTCCACCCTTCTAAGCATGATGTTCTTCTCCGAGTACTGGGCTTTCCTGGCCACGTGCCCAAAGTACATAAGATGGAGCTTCAAAACCCTAGCCTCCAAAGAGAAACTTGGTTTTTAACCTCTCCAAACAGACTTGTTTTCTTGGCAGTCCATGATTCCTCAAGCACCATAATTTGAAGGCATCTATTCTTCTGTTATCCTTAGACATTGTCCAATTCTCTGAAGAATAGCATGTAATTGCGAAGATCATGGCTGGAGTCAGCACATCTTCATCTCAAGACTGACATCATTGCTTTTTAGCACTGTGGAGAGGACGCTGAGAGCAAATTTTCCCAATGCCACTCTTATTTTTATTTCCTGACCACTAGTGTTAAGAAAGTTGATTGTGGAGCTGAGCAAGCTACAATTGTTAACAACCTCGATGTCTTCTTCATCCTTCATGGCGCTGCCAGTTGGCCCAGTGATAAAAATCTTTGTTTTCTTGATGATGAGCTTCAATCCATATTGAAGATTACAGTCCTTGACCTTCACAAGCGCTTCATGTCCTCTTCAGCTTCAAAAAGCAAGGTTGTGTCATCTGTATAATATAGGTTGTTGTGATGTTTTCTTCACAGTACAGATGCCTAAAAGCATTATTAAAACAATCACAACAGCCTAAAGATTTAACACCGGTCTTCTATTATATCCATGTCTATTTCAATTTCCCTACAAAGGTTAAGTAACACATTTTTTACGGCAACCATAAAATTAAACTTGTGCATGACTGTGCATTAGCAATTTGGATTTATAGTACAAATAACCAAACAAACTCGTTGATTTCTGACTCATAGGTACTCTTTATTAATATAAACCTGTAGCAGGCAAACGACTATTTTTCTCATGTAGAGCTGCTAATAGACTCAAACTGTTGACCTTTAGCTTAACAGCACAGTTTTGTTTCTTTTTTTTAAAAAAAAACAGTGCCACTAGAGCTTTCTATAGCTACTCATTACTCATTACTCTGGAGTCAGAGTTTACTCATGACTGAACACCCTACATCCACTCTGTTTGATTTCTGAATCTGTAAATTGCCTAAGAGGAGATTGCTCATCTTTCTCCAATTTAGCCTCTAATGAGTTTGAACCATGAGGGAAGAACTAATTTTGAGTTAACAGTGTGATTCCCTAAGGACTAAACCACTGTTGTTGGTTTTGTGTGCCACTGAGTTGGAACCAACTCATAAATGACTCTCCAGTGGGTTTTCTGAGGCAATAAATAGCTCATGAGGAGATTATTCATCCTTCTCCCACATAGCAATTGATGGGTTTGAACAATACAGCAGTACAAGAGCTTCTTACCACTAGGACACCAGAGCTCCCCGCTAAGCCACTAGAGATCCTGATAGTACAGATGTTGTTGTTGTCATCGTCATTGTTAGGTGTTACCAAGTTAAGTATCCCTTATAATGACCCCATGAACAGCCAACTGGAACCCTGCCCTAGCTTTGTACTCATTATCTCTGACAAAGTATAGTGTGTTGGGGAAGTCATCATGTCAGTCATTGGGGATTTTCCATTCCTTTGTTGATTCTCCATCTTTCCCATCATGCTGTCTCTTTCCACGGAATAGCCCCTTCTAGCTACACATCCAATGTTTGGGAGATGAAGCTTCACTGTCTTCTCCACTAGTGTCACTCTGGCTTCATTTATTCTAAGACATATTTGTTTGCTCTTTAAGCAGTTCATGGCACATTCATCACTCCTCTCGAGAACTGTCACTCAAAGATATTAATTTTTCTGTCATCCTCATTCATTGTTCAGCTCTCTGATGCACAGCAGGTGATTTAGAAGAACATGGCTTGAATCAGAAATTGTTATTGTTGTTTGCTGTTGTTATGTGCTGTTAAGTCATTTGCAACTAGTGACCCTAGGTAAAATAGCCCTGAAACCTGTTCTATCCTGTGCCAACTTAACAGTCTCTGACACACCTACACCCAGTCACTGAATCAATTCCCTCTTTTTCTGTCCCTCTACCCTTTCAAGAATGATGTATCTCTCCAAGGACTGGTCCCTCTTTGTAACATGCCCAAAGTATGTTAGACAAAGCCTTAAAATCCTTGCTTCCATGGAGCAGCCTGGTTTCACCCTCTCTAGGAGGGTGTTTGTTCTCCTGAAGTCTGTGGTATATATATTCAATACTCTTCTCTAGCACCAGAGCTCAAAGACAACAATTCTCTTTCTATAATCCCTAGTCATTGTCCTGCTGTCTGATGCATAGCAAGCAGTTGTGAAGACTATGGTCTGAATCAGGTGCACCTTTGTCTTCAGACTGACAGCCTTGCTCTCCAGTACTCTAGAGGTGTCTCTGACAGCAGACATTCCTAATTAAGTTAAGGGAATACTGAAGTAGGATGATGATCAATTGTTAAATTGAGCAATTGTTGTCTTTAGAGAGAATATTTAAAGACACAGAGACCATACAAAGAGAGGTGAAGGTCCTCAAAAAGATAGAGATAGTCATTGGAGTGATGTATATGTGAGGCAAGTAAAACAAAAGTTTATTTGCAACTATCACTGGTGGCCTAGGAGGGCACTCTAGTGGCTTAGTGGTAAAGAGTTGTACTGCCAACCCAAAGACTAGTAGTTTGAATACACCAGCTGCTCTGTAGGAGAAAATGTATATCTCCTCCTAGACAATTTATTGTCTCTACAATGTACTAGAGTGTCACCTATGAGTCACTTTCAATTCAAGGGCATGTAATAACTTCTGGTGGTCTACTGGGTAAGGAGTTGGACTGACAAAGCCAAGGCAGGCAGTGTGAATCCATTAGCTGCTCTGCAGGAGAAAGAAGGGCCAATCACTTCTAGTGTGATTTACAGCCTCTGAAAATGCAATAGAGGATCAACTATGAGTCATTTCTAACTCAATGGTTTAACAGCAACCTTAAGTTAGGATAAAGATACAAATCAAATGCTATTTCTATTTTCAAGTCCTTGAGGAAGTGCTAGATTGCCTTCCACAGTGGTTACATTTCACATTTCCCAGACTGCCTTCCATAGAGGTTGCATTTTCTATTCCAACCAGCAGTGCACAAAAGTTCCAATCTTTCCTCATCCTTGCCAACATTTATTACTTACTGTCCAGTTGCAACTTGCTATTGTTTTAAGGGCTAGGTAATACTTCATTGATGTTTTGATTCTTATCTCATTGATTCAAGTCACAACCTTATTATTCACCTGATAGACGTTTGAGAGCTGGAAAATGAAAAAGTATGACAGAAGAAGAATCAATGCATTTGGATTGTGGTGTTGGATAAGAGTGCTGAATATCCTATGGACTTCCTAAAGAATAAACAGATATGTCTTAGAGAAAGTGCAACTAGAATGTTCCTTGTACTCAATGACCGTGAAACTTCATCTCACATATTTTAGACTTTTTAGGAGAATCTATTCCTTGCAAAGAGACATCATGCTTGAAAGAGTAGAGAGTCAGCAAAGGAGAGATGATCTTCCATGAGATGGATTGATAAAGTGTTTACAACAATTGACTCAAGTTCAGATCTGGTATTCATAGGCTCACTAAGCGTAGTAATCAACTTGATAGAGATATTTTGAACATTTCTCCATGTGTTTATTTAACATTCCAGAGTCGTCTTTGATGAAGCCTCTTTCCATATTTTCTACTTGTTTTGTGACTGGGTTGTTTATCTTTTTCTTGTTGAGATGCTTAAGAATTAACACACTTAATGCCAGCAGCCAAGAAACAAGGAGATGTATTACACTGGGAAATTCTGTAGTTAGGGAACTCTCAAAGTTATTGGGGTGAAATGCTGTAAGTTTGAGGACTAAGGTACAAATTCAGGTTATGGTCTGAATAGGGGTGATAGAAGAAGAATTGATGCCTTTGAGCTGTGATGTTGGAGAACAGCACTGAATATCCCATGGATTGCCAAAATAACAAACAAATGTTTTTTGAGAGGATGCAGCCAGAGTGTTCTTTGGAGGCCTTGCCTCACATATTTCAGGTATGTTGTTTGAAGGGTCTATTCCTTAGAATGGGACATGATACTTGGAAAGGTGGAGAGTCAGCAAAGTAGGGGAAGATCCTCAACCAGGTGGACTGACAAGAGGACTGTCACAACAGGTTTTAGTGTTTCAGGAAGTGTGAGGATAGCACAGGATAGGAAGGGGTTCAGATCTGTTGCTCATGGAGTCACTATGAGTCATATTCAACTCGATGGCACCTAACAACAAGAAAAACAACAACATTAAAACACTAGGTTTGTGATAAAGTGTTATAGTAGTCTCAGGAACCTGATGCATAGCTCAAGGAAAAAAGAGAGAATATTTAGCTTGTTTTTTATTTATTTGTTTTGGACTTGCATAGCCCAAACATATGTTCAAACTGAAACTCATTGTCTGTCTCAAGTCAAAATGGACTCAGCTGAATTGTTCATTGAGTTTCCAAGGTTGTAAATCACACAGAAGGAAATTGTCCATCCCGCTCCCTCAGAGTGGCTGGGAAAATCTGACACCAGAGATTGCTGGGATTGATAGGAAAAGAATGGGAATCCCCAGAACACGTGATTGTGCTCATGAGAAACTCACAACTAGAACAAGAAGTTATTTCCAAAAAAAAGAGCACGGGTTCAAAATCAAGAGAGTGAATCTTTTAAATCTATGTGCTGAATAGATTATTAAAGGAGAGGTTGAGTTTTATGAAGAGGAATGTGGCATCAAGATTGGAGGAAGACTCATTCTTCAACAACCTGCATTATGCAGATGATACAACCTTACTTCTTGAAATGGAGGAGGTTTTGGAGTGTTTGCTACAGAAGATCAAGGACTTTAGCCTTCTATTTGGATTGCAACACAGAATCAACGAAACAAAAATCTTCACCACTGAACCAACAGGCAGCATCATGATAGATGGAGAAAAGATTAAAGTTACTATTTCATCTTGCTCAGACCCACATCAATATTTTTGGCATCAGCAGACAGGACGTCAAAACAAGAATTGCCTTGGGAAAATCTACTGTCAAGGACCTCCCCAGGGTGCTAAAGAGCAACAAAGTCAGTCTAGAGACTAACATGCCCTTGATTCAAGCCATGGTCTTCTCAATTGCTGAGAACTTGACAGTGACTAAGGAAGAGAGAAGAAGAATTGATTCCCTGGAGTTGTGGTGCTGGAGAAGAATATTATTGGTCATACAATAGACTTCCAAGAAAACAAGTAAGTCTCTTCTGGAGAGGGTAAATTCAGATTGCTCCTTGGAGTGCAAAAGGATAAGTCCCTGGATGAGATAGATTGACACAGTGATTATAGCAGTGGGGTCAGTGCCTCAGAGACGATAAAGTTGGCTCCAGATAGGGCAACGCTTGGAGCTGTTGTTCATAGGGTTGCTATGAGTTATAGTGAACTCAATGATACCTAGTAACAACAACATACAGTTTGTATAGAAAAAACCAGGATAGAACAGAGTTTGGATTGTTTGTTCGTAGGGTCACCGCACCTAACTGCAACAACATATAAAAAAACAACATCTAGGCAAAATAGCATAAAGAAGAAATAATTGGAATTTATAGCCTGGAATACAGATTCAATAGGGAGGAAAGGATTTTAAGTTTTCTTTTCTATCTTAAAGGTATTGACTTTGAGATACAATTTGAAAAAGAAAAAGAAAAGCACGATTTCATGTAATGGTTTAAGCAGAGTGTGTATAAAAGCCTTTAGACACTTTTTCTTATAGATCACCTTGTCTATTTTCAGTGATCAGTGTAGGAAACACACACATATCTCAAAGGAGATGATGTCATGAGGTCCTGAAAATGTGTTAAAATACAGAAATGTTTCAGTGCTCTTGTAGGTAGGCAATTTTTCTCTGATAAATTACACTTTGAAGCAGTAGGACCTACTGGGAATTCCAGGCTTTTGAGCTATCTTAAAGCTTTTATCACATATCTACCTCAACTCTTAGTTATAAAGTTAGGAAAAAAATGTGAAAATAAATTCAGTTATCTGAAAAAGATTCAGCTATGTTGTTATCTGGATATCATATTATCTGCATTTACAAATATGCTCTCTTGATAGACTTATAAAAATTACTACAAATAAGTAGTATGTAAGGCCAGGTTTTTTTGTGGGTTTGTTCCTTTTTGGGTGTTTTTTTTTTTTTTGTTTTTTTTAGTTTTACTTTGTTTCCTTTTGAATCATCTTACCTTAGTGGCTATGAAATAAGTAAAATATCTTAAAGATTTATACGTTTATTTAGTTTTCTAAATCAGATATTGATTTGCTTACTAATCTCAACGTCTTAGCAAGTTTTATGAGAGAAGATTTTAAATCCTTTTTACTTGTACTATAATTTTTAAAACCTTGCTCCTAGTTTGATTGTCACTAAGCTTTCTGGGCTTCTTGGCATTTATTTTAGCTGTCTGAACACAAAAATTGTTTCAAAGGACAAAATAGTCATTTTGAAAAGATACACAGAGATTTCATTTTAATCCAATTTTCCCCAGAGAATTGCATTTGGTACCCTTCCATTGGAATCCATGTGTCCTTGTCTAGAATTAATCAACTAGTTTAAATATCATCAGGTCTGCCACATAACACCATGGTTTTATGGAAATTCAGTATCTGTCCATGCAGTGACAATATTTTCACATTATCTTTTAAAAGATTCTGGTGAGGAGGTTTGGTATCTTAAATTAACTTCACTAACTTCCTTTATTTCTCTGTCTACACTTGTGTGTGAATATGTCCCTTAAAGCAAACAGCAGATGCTGCTTTATAGCATCATTTTGCATAAATATGTTAGTTTCATCCAACAGTCAATAAATTTGCTCCCTTAGAGAAACACTCTAAAAGAATAATAGAATGAATCAATATTCTGCCAATATGAAGATTTGTCATAATAACCACCTGAACAGAAACTGTCAAAGATTAAATTTAAGTTACCAGCAATTGCTATGTGTATCTCAAAGATGTAAGATATATGAATGAAGCAAAATAACTTCCAACCCCAAAAAAAGTCATTTTAACAAGGTCAATACAATTTTTCTGAGAGTAAATCTTTAACTAGTTGGGGCATAGAAAGAATATGACCTATTAAAAGAAACATAAATCTGAAACCATGAGGTAAGCTGTAAGTACCATCTCTCTACTAAGGTTAACTATATTTTTGTTCTGTTTATTCTCTTATATTTTTAAACAAAATTAACCACAGAAATACCTGAAAAATCTATCTCAATACTTTCCTTGTGAATAAGGTTTTGTTGCAACAAGGGCATTCATTAATTTATATATAATTTTATAAATCAAAATAACTTAAGCAGAATTATTTTCCTAAGTATGAGAAGTTTCATTTATTATGAGAAATGCATAAGCACACAAATGTATACAAACTTGCTTGTTGAAAACAAAAAAGAAACTTGAAAGACACTTTTAAAGATCCAAGACAATAGAATTCAGTAGTGATTACCTCTCAATACAAAGAAAACAAAAATTCTAGAACCTGGACAAATAAGTAACATCATAGTAAATGAATAAAAATTTGACGTTGTCAAGGGTTTCACTTACTTGAATCCACAATTAGTGCCTAAATAAGGAGCAGTCAAAAATTAAATAACATATTTCTTTGGGCAAGCACATTGCCAATGATTATGTTAAAGAATAAAAAACAAGAATGTAACTTTGAAGACTAAGGTGTGCTTGACCCAAGCTGTAGTATTTTCAATCTCTTCAGATGTTTGTGGAACTTGGACAATAAATAAGGAAGTTAGAGAAAAATTGATAATTTTGAATTTTAGTATTCAAAAAAACCTTTGAATCTGCTGTAGACTATCAGAGGAACAAACAAATCTATTTTGAAAAAGTCCTGCCAGAGAGTGCCTTTGAAGCAAGGATGGCAAGGTGCAGTGAATTAAGTAATAGGACTCTTCCAGTCATAACCTTGTGTTTTGTGATATATTATACTTCTAGCTTAAGAGCCTTTCTAGTAAGAGTAAGAGCTGTTTGATGTGTTAATGAAGTAAGATTGGGGTGAGATGTAACTTTAAAAATGTAAAAAAAGCACAGGTGTCATGGAGATGCCATATCTGTCCTCTACTAGCTCCATAAGGGGAAGTACAACTTCATCATCATCCACAGAACAAAACCAATTCTCCTGAAGTCAGATATGTCGCCCTCACATTCCTGCACCTTTTTTTTCTAATTCCAACTCTAATCTTACAGCTCTACTAGTTCTGAAATCCTTTGCAATAACTCAAAGAACACACAGAACCGTACTTAAAATTGGGTTTATTAAGGAATTTAACAGGATACAGTTGTTTTGGGGGCAATAAGATACAATTTCTCAATCAAAACACTTTTCAAAGCATATTCATAGGATCTTCAGCCTTCTGCCTCAGGGTTTTAGGTCATTGTTACAAAGGCCTTAGTCCTGGCAATTTTGGCTCTTTAATACCCTGGTTTTCCAAGAAACTTACACACAATCTCCTAGCTCTAGTTCCATGGGATAACAGTCCCAAGGTCAACTCTCATGTCAGGTCTCGAATTCTCTGTTGTGGCTGCTGGTGATTTCTTGTAGGTCTGCCTTATTCAAGAATTTCTGGTCCTGAAGAGTTCACTGCATTCTCTGCTTCTTCTTTGCTGGTCCTATAGTCAGTCCCCATGTGGATAGGCTAAAATAACTTATGTGCATATGTTCTCACTTACCCACATGGCAAAGGTAAGGTCAATGACTAAGAAAACCATTTTGAAAAAATGATTGTTAATACCATAAATTCCCATCTTACTAGAATTTATGATCCAAATTAGCATCCTTAGCTCTCTTTAGAATGTGGCTTACAGGCCTCAGTTTCTATCTTCGAGTAATACTTTTGGGAAATTCTATTCTTTTGCCCTAGACACTATATTTAAATTAAATAAACTGCTCCAAGAACCAAAATCTGCACAGACCTCACCCATTTTTCACAAGCTTCTATACATACTTGAAATGGACAGAACGAGCTTCTTTGTAAGTTGCAGCTGTCTGCAGTCAACTGGTGAACAAACTTGATCCACATGTTTGGAACTTTCCATCATCCATGAATAAGTGAGCTATTTATCTAATAGTTTATGAGTTTCTGTGAAACACTTCAGAGAGTTATCGAACTCAAAACATAGATAGGAATGAAAAGGCTGATGGGAGGAGGAACAATTTATGTAATAGATGGTAAGGTGGTACAGCAAATTGGAAAACTAGACATTTGGGGGGGGGGTTAAAGCCCTTCTCTTAGTAATCAGATTTATACTAGTCATTTTAGTAGAAATTATCTATGTAGCTGTTGGGACTTCTCATATATTTAGGGCATGTTATCAGAAAGATCATGAAGAAGAGCATTATGCTTGGAAAAAATAGAGTATCAGTGAAAGAGTGAAAAACTCTTAAGATATTTGTTAGTTCAACAAATATATTGAAACAGAGTGAAAGCTGTGAGGATAGTCCAGAACCAGGCAGTGTTTTGTTCTTTTGTACATGGTTGCTCTGTGGGAACTAACTCAATGACACCTAAAAAGAACAACAGTAAAAAAAAAATATTTAAATAGAATATAGTGAGAGTTCATGCACAACTCCCATTCAGAACTTGTCAGTATTTTCAAACCACATTTTATTCAATACTTCATAAGCTTCTCCCATCAAACTTTAGGGATTTCTGGTGGTTTCTCTAGGAACGAGTGGCTGCTATCCCAAAGGCAAGCAGTTAAAATCCACCAGTTGCTATTCTGGAGAAGGATAGAAAATCTTTTGTGTGATTATCCGCCTCTGAAAAACTGCTGGACACTCAGTTATTGGTTGGTTCCCACTCAACGGTACATAACAACAATATCAAACTCTTAGAATAAAACAGACTAATCTAATTTAATAAATATACTTCAGTAAAGGAGCTTTCTAGACCATGGTCTTCACAATTGTGTGTCACACATCAGAAAGAATTAGGGATGATGTTGTTGTTGTTGTTGTTGTTGTTGTTGTTGTTGCTGTTGTTGTTGTTAGGTGCCGTCGGGTTGTAAGCGACTCATAGCGACCCTATGAATAAAATTCCTGGACACCTGTATAATTTTCATGCTTTCTCAAGGTTCATAGGGTTTCCAGAGGCAAGGTCTTATGGAAATGGATGCCACTCCTGATTCCAAGCTTGTTTTAATCAGGGAGCTCCACTAAACACTGTCCACCATAGGTTAGATAACCATTCTCGTATTTGACTCATCACTGTCACAGTGTCCAGATTCACAGTAACCATGAGTTACCTCTGTACAGCAAGTGTGTGTGCCCTCAAGTCCAGCACTACTCATAATGACCTTATCAATAGCCGACCTGAACCCTTCCCTCTTCTGTTCCATTATCACTATCTCTGACACACTAGAGCCTATTGCTGAAGTCACGACGTCAATCCATCTCATTGTTCTTCCTCTCCATCACTGACTTCATCTTTCCAAGTATGAGGTTCCAAAGAACAGCCTCACCTAGTTATATGCCCAAAATATGAAAGATGAAACTTTGGTGTCTTTACTTCCAAGAAACACTCAGGATGCACTTTTATTAAGACATATCTGTTTATTCTTTTGACAGGACATGGGATATTCAGTGCTCTTCTCCAGCACCACAACCCAGAGGCATCAATTCTTCTCCTACCATCCTTATTCATTGTCCAGCTCTCTAATGCATAGCAGGTGATTCAGAATAACATGGCCTGAATCATGTGCAGTGTCTCCCAGAATATATGCTGGGAATTCTGTCTTCACCTCAGAACACAGAAACATCAACCTTATGCCTATGGCTATTATCTCATTTGTAAATGCATTGTTTCTGTTATTTTTAAGTGGCATTAGTATAGGGCTTCTAATATAAAAAAGAGATTAAACAGTCAGGATAGCAGAGATTGGGAAACAGTAATCCCAAGCAAATGAAGATTATCGAGGAGCAGATGTTGAAAGAAACAGGCTTTTATCCCAGAATCAGGAGAGAAAGAACACTCTCTCTCAGAACCAGCACCACGAACTCTGAATTTTAGCTGCTTCAACTGTGAGAAAATTAATTTCTGTTTGTTAAAGGCCTCCATTTGTGGTATTTCTATTACAATACCACCAGATAACTGAGACAATAGTTAATTGGAAAAATTAATTATCCTAAAATAATTAATTCAAAGTCCATTATCTTAAGTACTTTCTGTAATTAGATTTGGATATATAGTAGTATAATTATTATTTGATGGTAGTGTAAGAATTATATAATTATTATTAAGTACAACAATATCAAAAAGATAGTTTTAATTTTATTATTGTTAACTCAATGAATGCTTTTTTTAATGAATGCTTTTGAAAGTAATCTTTATTTTTCTTATGATGTCAATTGTACTTTTAGGTGGACTTGAATATTTGGACTTTGCCACAAACAAAAAAAACCCAACAAACCCAAAACCCCCACACTGGTTTATGCACACTGACATTAATGTATCATGAGTATAAGTTAAATTTGCATAATTCTCAAATGAAAATCAAAGGCAGATAATGGGGAGGGGGTGGCAGGAAAGTAACAGTCAAGGGAAGAAACCAGAATGTTTGAATATTCTGTAGGGAAGTTACATGGTTTTCCCAATAGATTGATAACCAGAAATAAAGGGGAGTTATCTGTCAAAACGTAAAGAATAATAATGATTTAATATAATGTTTGAACCTTGTTTGAAGCCTTATTCAAAGAAAACAACTACAAAACCAATCATTTAGATTATACAGGACAGTTGAACATGAACTTATTTATTTTTATTTGATATCCTTATGGTCTCACAGGGAGCTCTGGTTGAGTAGTCCATAGAGAGTTGTGCTGTTAATTGAAAGACCAAACTCTCTGTCAGTTAGAATGTACCAGGTTCCATAGGAGAAAAACAGATAATCTCCTCCTTTACAATTCATTTGTAGCTTTAGAAACCCAATACAGGATTTGTTATGAGTTGGTTATGTTGTGTACCAACAAGTCAGCACTGAGCCATAGTTTATCCTCTAGTGTGTTTGCAAAGGCAGCAAATTACATGGGAGAAGATTTCTTATCTTTCTCCCATAGAGTAACTGATGAATTCCAATGATATACCTTTGCAGTTCAATTCCTTACCACTAAGCCACCAGATGATAGTGGCTACCCATGGTGGAGAGTGCTTGGTGGAGCTTCCTGATTAAAACAAGCTTGGAAGCGAGAGTGGCATCCACTTCTGAAATAGATTGCCTCCAGAAACTCTATGAACTTGGAAAAATGATGAAATTATACAAGTGTTCAGGTCTTTTATTCATAGGGTAGCTATGAATAGTCTGTGACTCAATGGTACTTAACAACAACAACAGCAGCAAGCCACCAGAACTCCCTAGAATCCGTAGAGCTAGATAGTGAACAAGGATGACAGAAGAAGAATGCCTTTGAGTTGTGATGTTACTAAATATTCCATGGACTGTAAAAGGAACAAACAGATATATCTTGGGGAAAAGTACAGCCAGAGTGCTCCTTGATCACTTTGTCTCTCATACATTAGACCTGTCAGTAGAAGAGGGTATTCCTTGGAAAGGGGCATTATTCTTGGAAAAGTAGAAGGTCAACAAAATGAGAAGAAGACCCTCAATGAGATGGATTGGCATAGTGACTTTAGCAATGGCATCAAATGTGTTATAGATGGCAAGGGTGGCATAGGATAGTAAAGGGTTCAGATATGTTGTTCATTGAGTCACTATGAGTCATGTTCAACACAACACATAACAGCACAATTCAATACCAGTGGAAAGCTTGGCATTTACTGATCTGAAAATTGGCTTGATTCTACTAAATTGTTTGTCAGTGTGTAATCCATTCCCATTGCTGTTTCTTGGTAAGATTAAGTGCTTATGGACTGGTCAGAGTTTACCAACTTTGTCAGGTGCTGTCAAACTACGGCAGGGAGGCAATGAAAATGGATGTCAGAAGAAACTCTGAAGATTGCACTGGAGCATAGGGAAGCCAAAGCACAAGGAAGAATCCAAGACACTAAAGAGTTGAACAGAATATTCCAAAAGGCAGCACAGAATGACAAAGCAAAATACTACAATGAAATGTGCAAGAAGCTAGAGTTGGAAAATCAAAAGGGCCGAACTCGTTCAGCATTTCTTAAGCTCAAGGAACTGAAGA
>NW_006399768.1:278271-284131 GCF_000299155.1 Elephantulus edwardii | reverse complement strand
TAAACCAGGCTGCTCCTTGGAGGCAAAGATTCTGGGGCTTCGCCTGACAAACTTTGGACATGTTGTAAGGAGAGACAGGTCTTTGGAGAAGGACATAATGCTGGGTAGAGTAGAGGGACAGCGCAGGAGGGGAAGACCCTCTCTGAGGTGGATTGATTCAGTGACTGGGGTACTCGGGGTAGGTTTGTCAGAGGCAATGAGATTGACACAGGATAGAGCATGGTTTAGGGCTGTTGTACATAGGGTCGCTAGGAGTCGCAAACGACTCGACAGCACATAACAACAACAACAACAACGTGCCTTTCTAAACATAACTTAGAAACTACACAGCAAATCTATTAACAGCTTATGTTAGCTTTTGGGTTTTCTTTTTCTTTTAAATTTTAAAAAAAATCTATGATAGTATAAAGATACTTGAAATAAAAAACAAGTAACAGTCACTATGTTTACACAAGCAGAGTTTGTATACAAAGATATGAATTTAAATGAAAATAAAATATTATTTCATTTAGTCAATAGTTGACAAAAAGTTAGTCTTCAAGAAAAATAGAACACATTATGAGGATAATTATGGTCATGAATGACAGTCTTTTAAGCCATTGGGCAAATCAACTTCCAAGTACTTCTTTAACATGCTAATGAATGGTGTTGGTCAGAGTGCAAACAGCTGTCAGTGAGCTAAGAAGCAAGATCCAGCAAAAGACATGACTACCAAGGTGTTTGAGTCCATTGGCAAGTTTGGGTTAGCCTTAGGCATTGCCAGAGGAGTGGTGGACTCTGCCTGGTACAATGTGGATGAGGGTCACAGAGCTGTCATCTTTAACTGGTTCCGTGAAAAGCAGGACATTGTGCCTAGGAAAGGAACTCACTTTCTCATCCCTTGGGTCCAGAAACCAGTTCTCGTTGACTGCTGTTTTTGACCATGTAATGTTCCAGTGATTACCGGTAGCCAAGATTTCCAGAATGTCAACATCACACTGTGAATCCTCTTCAGGTCTATTCCTACCCAGCTGCCTTGAATCTACTCCAGCACTGGGGATGGGGGGAATACTTTGAAGAGCATGTACCATTTCATTTTTCACAATTGCTGGCATTCCAAAATTCAATCTACACAGACTCTGTGTTCCAATTATTAAAGGATGTTTGTAATTTTTTTTTTTTTTCATTTCAACTTAGTTCCAATCTGGGCTCTACTTCTAATACTAAAACTATCCACATCCCTCTTCTGTTCATAGGTTTTTCAGATGTCTGTTTTCTGAGTTTTGCTACAGTGAGAGACGCAATGCCTCTAGTGTGTCAGGAAGTGTGAGGATGGCACAGGATAGGACAGGGTTCAGATCTTTTATTCATAAGGTCGCTATGGTCACACTTGACTCCACAGCACCTAACGACCGATGAGTGTGTGCTCCTGACCATCATGACAGAGATCTTCAAGTCAGTGGTGGCTCCAGACAGGTGAGTGACAACCTCACAGAGCAAGAAACCACCTTTAGTCTCATCCTGAAAAATGTGTCCTGGATGCATCTAACCTACAGAAAGGTGTTCACAGAAGCAGTAGAAGCCAAATTAGCGGTGAAAAAGGCCAAGTAACAGAAAACAGCCACCCTAATTTCTGCCAAGGGTGATTCCAAGGTAGCCAAGCTGGTTGCTAACTTGCTTGCCACTGTGGGTGAAGGCCTGACTGAGTTGTGTGAGCTGGAGGCTGCAGAGGATGTTGCATATAAGCTTTCTTGCTCTTGAAACATCGCCTACCTGCCAAACCAGGGATCAGTGCTTCTTCAGCTGTCCCAGTGAAGCTGCATGCTGGGTTAGTTCTTACCACAGCCTTGCTTCTATCCCTGTCCAAAAATCACTGAAATTTCAGGATTGAGTTAAATAGTGATGGAAATAAAATAACTTCAGATCTTGGAAAACCAAAATGTTAATGACGAAGGGTGTCATTTTAAAGACTGAGATGTGCCTGTCTCAAATCATGATATTTTAAATTGTTTCCAGTAAGTGTCAAAGTTGGACAGTGAATAAAGAAAATAAAAGAATTGATTTGTCTTTGAATTGTTTTGAGGGAGAGTAAAGGATACACAGTTTACTGCTAAAAAAACAACACACATTGTCTTAGAAGAGAAGTCAGAGGGTTTCTTAGACTTTAGCAAATAACATATTAGCAGGAGATGTCCTTGCAAAAGAACACCATTCTTTGAAAAGCAGAGGATCAAAGTGAGGAAGATCTTTATTGAGAAGAATTGACATAATGACTTTATATGGACACAGCGGAGACTGTGTGGATGGTACACGACCAGGCAAGGTTTCTTTTTATTGTGTACAGCATACTGGGCGTAGACTCCATAAGCACATTAAAAAAAAACAAACGATGTACAAAGGAGCTCTGGTGGCCTATTGGCAAGAAGCTGTGCTACAGTACTGAAGGTGTGTGGTTCAAAGCCACCAGATATTCTGCTGGAGAAGGAGGGGCAATGTACTCTTGTGCTAGTCAGATCTGATTTGACAGTACACAACAAGAAAAAAAAAATACTAAGAAGAGAAAGAAAAACAAAACACCACAACCAATATACAAAGAAATTGCCCAGAGTGAAAATAAAATTTCAGGTTTCCTCTCTGAAGTATACTAGTTGTCAAGAGAAAAGTTGCTTGTGGAAGCTTTTCAAATGTGTGATAAGATTACTTTAAAGACATATTGCACTAATATAAGATCATGTCCGATCTATCTTATTTCAAGTATTTATGCTTTTTGACAAATATAAAAAATATACTTAGTAACTTGAACTGTCTGTATATGATACTTTTGTGACAACAGGATTTTTATACTGCAATTTCCAAGAATGTGACACTTCTTCAGTCCTTGACTTTCTTTTGCACTTGTCAGATAATGAATGACACTTTATGCTTTAAAAAACAAATGCAAATAATGCATTAAAAAAATGAAGACCTATTTCCCAAAATTAAAAACAGAACAGGAAGAGTAGAAATCCATTTACTGAATACTGTTCCTCCTTTACTTAATCACTAGTGTCTGCTTACAACTGTTCCTCCTCCTTTGTATTTCCATACTAGAAAGCTCAACCTCAGTTGCCCTTTCTGTTATCTACATGTGTTCTCTTGTACATAGGGTTTTCAGAGGCCTGCTATTTCAGAAGTGGATGGCCAGTCCTTCTTCCTAGTCTGTCTTAATGTGAATGTTCAGATTTAGAGAAGTATCAGACAGACCAGCAAGTTAAATGTATATCCCTTATTGTGGAGTTAAAAATTAGTGTTAGTGTTGTCCCTACCTTTGGCACACGTATCTATCTTTACCCACTTATTTCCCTGCTCCACCATCCACAAGGATACCCATCCACTTCTACCCACCCCCTTCACATCTATCTCCCATTGACCAGCCCATGATCTAATAGCTTATATATGAAGCGTCCTCAGGTTCTGTGATTCCAAACAAATCAACGTCTCATAGTTCATTATCTTGGGACCAATGTCTCTGAAGTTCAGTCGTAATGTTTCCCGAGCAAAGGTGACGCATCCTATAGAACTGGTATTTGGGTTGAATATGGATTGAGGCTCACTGTCAAGAAGATAAAGATTCTCACCACTGGACCAATTAGCAACAACAGGATGGATGGTGAAGAGATTGAGATTGTACACAGCTTTAGTTTCCTTGGCTGCACAGTCAACACTCTTGGTACCAGCAGCCAGGAAATTAAAAGGTGCATTGTCATGGGAAAGTCTGCTGTTAGGGACCTCTCCAAAGTACTGAAGAGCAATGGTGTCTCTCTGGAGAATAAGGTGCTTTTGATACAGGCCATGGTCTTCACAATCATTTGTTATGCATCAGAGAGTTGGAAAATGACCAGGGATGATAGAAGGAGAATTGATGCCTTTGAGCTGTGGTGCTGGAGAAGAGTATTGAGAATGCCATGGACTGCTAGGAAAACAAACAGATTCATCCTGCAAAGGGTTAAACTGATTGGTCCTTGGAGGCAAGGATTCTGAGGCTCCGTCTAACATACTTTGGACATGTTGTGAGGAGAGACCGGTCCTTGGAGAAGGACATCATGCTTGGGAGGGTGGAGGGACAGTGCGGGAGGGGAAGGCCCTCTATGAGGTGGATTGATTCAGTGACTGGGATAATCAGGATGGGAGTGTCGGTGACAGTGCGATTGGCACAGGACAGAGCGGAGTTTAGGGCTGTTGTACATAGGGTCACTATGAGTCGCAAGCGACTCGACGGCACATAACAACAACAAACAACATTCCTCCTTTGCAATTACTTGCTATGTATTAGCTGGGAAAAAATAAAAGATGACAGCAGAAGAATTGATGACTTTGAGACGTGGTTCTGGAAAAGAGTATTGAGCACACCATGGACTGGCAAGAAAACAAATAGTTCAGTCTTGAACAGAGTGAAATCAAGTTGTTCTCTGGAAGCAAGGATTCTGAAGCTCCATCTCACATATTTTGGGCATGTTGCCAAGAAGGATTAGTCTTTGAAGAAGGATATCATGCTTGAAAGAGGGGAGGCACAGCACAAGATAGAAAGACTCTGGATGAGATGGATTGACATAGTGACTGAGGAAATAGGGACAGGTGTGGCGGTGACAGTGAGACTGGCTCAGTATAGGGTTCAAAGCTATTGTGCATAGGGTTGCTATGAGTTACAGTGAGTTGATGACACATAACAACAACAAAAATAACAACAACAACATTCCTCCTTTCTGATAATATAAATGCTTTGGAGTGTGTTGTTTAAACCAACATAGCACCTTTTTATGCAAAAAAAATTCTGTACAATATGAAATATTTCAATGGTTTTTCCTGTTACTGTTAGGTACCAAACTGACAATGATTTATAGTGATTCTATGAGCAATATATTTGAACATTGACCTATCCTATGCAATCCTCCTTATAGCTGACACATTTGAGCTCATTGCTGCAGTCACTATGTTAATCCATCTCGTTGAGGGTCTTCTCTTTCCCTAACCCTCTATCTTTCCAATACCAAGAGTGTTGATTGTAGAGCCAAGCAAACTGAAGCTGTCAACAATCTCAATCTCTTCATTATCCATCATGATGCTGCCAATTGGCCCAATGCTGTGCATTTTTGTTTTCTTGATGTTGAGCTTCAATCCATATTGAAGGCTGCAGTCCTTGACCCTCCACAGCATGCGCTTCAGGTCATCTTCAGTTCCAGCAAATAGGGTTTGTGTCATCTGCACAAAGCAGATTGTTGATGAGTTTACCTCCAATCCTGATGCTATACTTCTCCTCATAGAGCCCAGCCTGGATAATCTATTCTGCAAATAGATTGAAAAGATATGGAGATAGGACACATGCGTAATGCACACCCTTCCCAATTTTGAACCATGCAGTGTCTCCTCGCTCTGTTCTGATGACTGCCTCCTGGTCCAAGTATAAGTTTTGCATGAGCGCAATCAAGTGTTCCGGGATTCCCATTCTTCTCAGAGTCAACCACAGTTTTCTATGATCCACACAGTCAAATGCCTTTCCATAGTCAATGAAACACAGATAGGCATCCCCCCCACCATTACTCTGCTTTCAGCCAAGATCCATCTGACATTAGCTATAATATCCCTTCTCCATAGCCTCTTCTAAATCCAGCCTTCACTTCAGGCAGTTCTCTGTTGATGTGCTGTTCCAGTCATTTTTGGATAATCTTCAACAGAAGATTGCTTGCATGTGATATCAATGAAATTGTTTAATAGTTTCCGTACTCTGTCAGATTGCCTTTCTTTGGAATGGGAACAAATATAGATCTCTTCCAGTCAGTCGACCAAGTAGTTGTCCTCCAGATTTCTTGGCACAACTTGGAGAGCACAACCAGGGCAACATCTG
>NW_006399768.1:269431-277633 GCF_000299155.1 Elephantulus edwardii | reverse complement strand
CTTTTAATTTCCTGGCTACTGGTGCCCAGAGTGTTGACTGTGGAGTCAAGAGAACTAAAGCTGTGAACAATCTCAGTCTCTTCACCATCCATCCTGATGCTGCCAATTGGTCCAGTTGTGAGAATCTTTCGCTTTGAGCCTGTCAATCACAGGCATAAATAATTCTTGTGTTATCTTTAGTTGAAACCTGTCATTGATATCGCATTGATTCTTGGGGTCTTATTTGATGTCAATGTCTTTAGTGCAGCTTGAACTTCCACTTGTTATTATTGATCATATGGAATGTCCTGGAATATTTCAGTATCAACCATTTTTTGGGTACTATTACTTTTTATATTCCTTCCATCTTCTTCTAATATTACCTGCATTATTTACATTTTCCCCATAACATCTCTCAGAATTGCAACTTGATCTGTGAATTTGTTATTAGTTTCTCTCAGCTGTGAAATGCTAGTGAGTTCTTTGCCTTTTACACTCTAATTCATGATATTTGCATATTCTCTTATAATATTTTGTTTTTCTTCTTAGGCTACCTCAGAAAGCTTCTGTTCATGTATCTTATGTCTACATCTCTTCCTTTTACTTTGCATTCTCAAGGCTCTGGTGCAATTTCTACCAACTTTAATTGACCTTTTGCAGAATTCAGAATAGTCAGTCTGAAAGTGAGTAAATCTAAAATAAATATTTAGTAATTATAATTTGTGGCTGGAATTCAAATGTGAGAAACAATGAAGGAATAATTTTGGAAAATACAGACTTTGTAGCATTGTACAATGTGGTGTTATGCACCCTCAAGTCTACTACGAGTCTTAATGACACTATGAACATGGCTCTGAACTTTGCCTCACCCTGAGACAACCTCACCATCTCTGATACACCTTTATAACACTGTTGTCACAGTCACTGTGTCAATCCAGCACATCAAGGGTCTTCCTCTTTTGTTCTGAAGAAGCATGATATACTTACTCCAAGGACTGACCCCTCTTGACAACATATTCAAAGTTTTCAAGACATAGTTCCAAAATTCTTGGTTTAAGAAACAATCTGTTTTCACCTTCTCTAGGACAGATTGTTTATCCTTTGGCAGTCCATATCATGGTCAATACTCTTCTCCAGCACCATAACTCAGAGACATTTATTCTTCTGTCATCCTTACTCGTTGCCCAACTCTCAGATGCAAAGCAAGTGATTAAGAAGGCCATGGTTTGGATCAGGTATCAGGTATCATTTCTAGACTGTCATCATTACTCTTTAGCACTCTGGTGAGGTCTTGGAATTCAAATGTGAGAAACCACAGATTTTTCCAAAGCAACTTGTCTTTTGATTTCCTGGCTTCTGATGGCAAGACTGATTATGAATCCAAACAAAGTGATATTAATAACAACCTCAATATTTTCTTCATATATCATGAAATTGTCAATTGAGAACCCTTGTTTTCTTGGGGAGATGCAATCCATGTTGACGAATGAAGTTTTTTACCTTTGGCAGCAAATACTTCATGTCCTCCTCAGTTTCAGAAAGCAAAGTAGTGTCATCTGTATAACACAGATTGTTGATGAGTCTTCTTCCAATTCTGATGTCATATTCTTCTTAATAAAGTCCAACCTCCCTAATGAACTGTTTAGTATATAGATTGAAAAGGCATGGAGAAAAAATACCTTCCTGATGCACTCCTTTTCTTGATTTTGAAACATGCAAAGTTTCCTTGCTCTATTTGTTCAACAGCTTCCTCATCGAGGCATAGTTTTCACATGAGCACAATCAAGTGTTCTGGGATTCTCATTCTTCTTAATGTTAGCCACAATTTGTTGTGATCCACACAGTCAAATGTCTTTGTGTAGTTACTAAAATACAAATATATATCTTTCTGTTACTTTCTGCTTTCATCCAAGGTCAATCTAACAACAGCACTGATATTCTTAGTGTTCCAGCATCTTCTAAAGGTTCTGAGGAGAAACCAGATAATGAATAGAAGCCACTAGTGCCAGAATCATCATATTAGGGGTTAGTCAGAGGCCTTGCCCTTGGCTCCTTAGTGGGATGAGGGATGGGGTAGGAGATCAATGTCAAATTTATCTCTCAGTTTCTGTATTGGGGAATTCTCTTCATGTTGCTGCTCTCAGTAGCTTGTTGTTGTTGTTAGGTGCCATCGAGTTGTAAACGACTGTTCTTACACAGTTTCTGGAGGCAAGCCATTTGGAAGTGGATGCTGCTTCTGCTTCCAGGCTTGTTTTAGTAGGGAAGCTCCAGCCAACACTGTCCACCATGGGTACCCATTACCACAATTGGCACAGCAACCACGAGTTACCTCTGTACAGCAACACACAGACCACTGTCTCAATCACTTAGATATGTATATATTTACGTGTCTATCATCTGCTGTTTTTGAGTGCAGCACTTGTGTGTCAAATATGTACTAAAATGGAGCTCACAGATTAAGACAGACTAGGGAGAAGGGTTAGTCATCCAATTTTGACATAGCAGTGGCTTCAAAAACCCTATGTACAATAGAGCACACTTAGACTATTAGATAAAGCACTGGATGCTGAGTCCTCATATCAGGAAACACAGAACAAAAAAGAATTTTTGCATGTGACTTACTTTAAATGAGATTTAATTAAAGATTAGAATTTCTTTAATTTATTATTTGTGAGTCTGTGCTTATTCTTCATATCTCAGTGCAGTGACCTTCATAATATTAATTCCCCGTGGATATAATTCTATTGTTTAATGTGAATAAACTTTCTAAATGTATCTCTTATTTGATATTTAATATTATCCTGTGAAGAAATACTATCACATACATTTTACCTGTACACAGTCTATAGCAATATCAGGGATGAAGAAAGAGGGGAGCTAATTTAATTTACAGAGAAGAGAAGCTCTGCCCATCTTTATAAGAGGACCTTCAAAACATTGATTAAAGAAGATGTCAAACTTTGAAGGCTTAACCTGTCAGGATTATTTTTCACCAATACCTTCAATTCAGCTTACATTTCTTTTTTTTTCCCTGCTTGCCTTTTTTGATTCAGCATCTTTGGTTCTTTATCATACACAGCCTCCTGAAATAATTATACATCAATCAAAAAAATCCATAATGACTTTGTGCATTCTTCTATTCAAATAAGGTTTGATTTTTTCTTTATAATGACTCTGTATATTTTTGTATTCAAATAACATTCTAGGGAATTGACAAAATATCAATTAATTAGTTTCAACAAAAAGCACTGGACTTGCTCTTTTTTTTTTTTAAACCTGGGAATTTTGAAAGATAGCAATCTGGTATTAACTTAATGAAAGAAATGCATTTCTATGCCTATTTTTCCTTTTTAAAGAGCAGTCCATCAGAATGCTGAAATTATCCAATAATATCCTTAATATTACACTTTCATTGTTATACAGTCCTTCCCACAGACCAATTTCTATGCAGCTCTTATTCAAGACTCTTGTCACACCAATAATAAGAGGGGATAAATAATGTAAATAATGTGGCTCAGCATTTCTTAAGCTGAAGGAATTGAAAAACAAATTCAAACCACAAGGGGCAATACTTATGGATGCACTGGGAAGAACATTAAATTATCCAGGAAGCATTAAAAGAAGATGGGGAGACTATACAGAGTGATTGTACCAAAAGGAATTAGTGGATAGAGAAGAATTTAATGAAACAACATATGAGCAAGAGCCTGTGGTGATGAAGGTAGAAATTCAAGTTTTTCTGAAAGAATTGACAAAAAACAAGGCCCCACCACAACAAGATAAAGGTAAATAAACCAATAGAAAAATGGGCACAGGATAGAAACAGACACTTCACCAAAGAAGACATCCAGATGATTAATAAGTACATGAAGAAATGTTCAAAATTTCTAGCTCTAAGAGAGATACAAGTCAAAACAACTATGAGATATCATCTCACCCCGGTCAGAACAGCAAAATTTAACAGAACAGCAAGCAACAAATGCTGTAAGGTTGTGCAGAAACTAGAACCCTTATTCACTGTTGGGAAAATGGTGCAACCACTGTGGAAGATGGTGTGGCGCTTTCTCAAAAAGTTGCAAATAGAGATTCCATTTGAGCCAGCAATTCTTCTACTGGGAATATACCCCAAAGAGACCATAACTGACATCCAAGGAGATATATGCGCACCCAAGTTTATCGTGGCTTTGTTCACAATAGCAAGGAGTTGGAAACAACCCAGGTGCCTATCAACAAACGAATAGATAGAAAAGCTCTGGTATAGTCACACAATGGAATACTATGCTGCATTGAAAAATAAGGAACTCATGCAATATTACTCAAAATGGAGGACATTATGCTGAGTGAAGTATCTCAGTCACAAAAGGACAAATACTACATGGTGCCACTGTTGTAAAACAGGACTGACCTCGGGGTAGGGGAGAGACTGAGAAAGATGGGCTCAATAATGTATACGGCATTGAAACAGATGAGGGAGAAAACTGTTTAAAGGGATATGTGATTCGGTATTTTTGTCATGACAGGAGTCTAGAACGAAGGCTACATGGTGGAGTGGACATTGGGGGAGGGTTTTTAAAACAATGAAAGAATTTTTCTTTTACTTTTCCAAGAGAGTAGTGTACTAGGGAGGATGGTTGGGAGGGGAGAAAAATGCAACAATGAATAAATGGAAATCTAAAGTCTCTGTAATTTTTTACTGAAATAATAAATTTAAATAAAACAACAACAACAAAAAAAACCCACAATGAGATACTATCTCAAAACAAACAAACAAACAAACAAGGCCCAAGGAATTGATGGCATCCCAGTTGACATATTTCAACAAACAGACGCTGCCCTGGAACCACCTGGCCAACTGACTAAAAGAGATCTATATTTGTTCCCATTTCAAAGAAAGGTGACCTGACAAAGCAGGACTTACTGAACAATATCATTAAAACATATGCAAACAAGATTCTGCTGAAAATTATTCAAAAATTATTGGAACAGCACACAGCAGAGAACTACCAGCTGTGCAGGCTGGGTTACTGGGTTAGAAGAGGCCATGGTAGTAAGGATTTTATAGCTAATATCAGATGGACCTTGGTTGAAGGCAGAGACTACCAGAAGAATGTCTATCTGTGTTTAATTGACTATGCAAAGGCATTTTACTGTGTGGATCACAGCAAACTGTGTTTGACTCTGAGAAGAATGGGAATCCCACAACTTTTGATTTTGCTTATGTGAAACCTATACTTGAACCCGAAGGCAGTCATCAGAACAGAGCAAGGAGACAGTACATGGTTCAAAATTCATAAGTGTGTGTGCCAGGAATGTATTCTCTCTCCATACTTTTTTCAATCTATAGACATCATCTGGAAGTCTGGGCTGCATGAGGAGGAATGGTACATCAGGATTGAAGGAAGACTCATCAACAACCTGTGTTACACAGATGACACAACCCTGCTTGCTGAAACTGAGGAGGACCTGAAGTGCTTGCTGCAGGAGGTCAAGGATTACAGGCTTCAATATGGACTGAAGCTCAACATCAAGAAAACAAAGATTCTCAACATTGGGCCAATTGACAGCATCATCATGTATGGTGAAAAGATTAACAGTTTTAGTTAGCCGTGTTTCATAATCAACACTCTTGGTACCAGCACCCAGAAAATCAAGAGATGAACTGCACTGGGAAAGTCAGCTGTCAGGGACCTCTCCAAAGTACTGAAGAGCAATTATATCAGTCTGGAGATTAAGGTGTACCTGATACAAGCCATAGTCTTCTCAATTCCTTACTATGCATCAGCGAGCTGAACAATGACTAGGAAATATAGAAGGAGAATTAATGCCTTTAAGCTGTAATACTGGAGAGGAGTGTTGAATATACCATGGACTGCTACAACAAACAAGTTCATCCTGGAGCAGGTAAAGTCAGGCGCTTCTTGGAGTCAAGGATTCTGAAGCTTCTCTGAACATGTTGCAAGGAGGGATCAATCCTCAGAGAGGGACATCATGCTTGAGAGGGTGGAAGACAGCACAGGAGAGTAAGACCCTCGATGAGATGGATTGATTCAGTGACTGGGGAAATGGGGGGTAGATGTGTTAGAGGCGATAAGATTGGCACAGAATAGAGTAGGGTTTAGGGCTCTTGTACATAGGGTAGCTATGAGTTGCAAGTGACTTGATGGCACATAACAACAACAACATGCTCAACTGTGTGATAGAAAAGTCTTGTCAGGAACCAGAAAAAGAATCAGAGCTGTGGTATGGGAAGGAAAAAATCCAGAATATGTGGGAAGCGGCACAAACCTCATATATTTTGAAACTTTCCTAAAGAAAATGACTGAGAATTACAAATTAGAACAAATATTTCTGTTGAAAACATAACAACAAAGTACAGATTTTTTTTTCTCCTTCAGTCATTGTTTCTAATTTGCATTCCAGTCATCAACAATTACTAAGACATCTTGATTGCATGCTTGGGCAATTCCAGACTTCAAAAGTTGGTAGAAATTCTCAGTTTCCTTTTATTTGCTTTTAGTGATTGGTGCATATGTTTGTATAATTGTCGTATTAACAGGTCTTCCTTGTATTTATATGGGTAATTTCCTATCACTATAACATTGTTCTTTAGGATAGATCTTGAAATTGTCTTTTTAACTATGAATGCAATATCATTCTTCCCCAGTTTTTCATTCCCCGCACAGTAGATCATACTATTTTTTGATTGAAATTGGCTCATGCCTGTCCATCTCAGTTCACCAATCTCTAGAATGCCATTATTCATGCTGTCATTTCATTTTTTTACAACTTCCAGTTATTCTACATGCATGCTTTAGCCATTCCACATTCCAATTATAATTTGCAGCTGTTTCTTCTCATACTGAGTGACTTCCCCTCTGACTCTTCCTCTAATACAATCTTTACCTGAGTTCCTCTGTTCATAGTGTTTTCAAAGACTTATTATTTCAGCAGTGGATGGCCAATCCTTCTTCCTAGTCGGTCTCAATCTATTACAGCAAGATATAAGTTACATCATTACAGAAAACTGACAGACAAGTGCTGAACTGATAAGTTGTTACTGTTATGTGCCGTCAAGTCACCTGCAACTCAAAGTGATCGTATGTACAACAGCCCTAAACCCTGTTCTATCCTGTGCCAATCTCACTGTCTTCAACACACCTATCCCAATTGCCCCAGTCACTGAATCAATCCACCTCATAGAGGGTCTTCCTCTTCTGCACTGTCCCTCCACCCTCTCAATCATGGCGTCCCTCTCCAAGGAATGATCTTTCTTTGAAACATGTCCAAAGTGTGTCAGATGAAGCTTCAGAATCCTACCTCCAAAGAGTAGCCTGGTTTAACCCTCTTCAGGAAGAACCTGTTCATTTCCTTAGCAGTCTATTGTATATTTAATACTCTTCTCTAATGCCACAACTTATAGGCATCAATTCTCCTTGTATCATCCCTAGTCATTGTCCAGTTCTCTGACACGAAGCTAGTGATTGAAAAGACAATGGCCTGTATCGGATGCACCTAACACTTGCTGTAGAAGGTCAAGGAATGTAGCCTTAAATATGGATAAAGGCTCAATATAAAAAAAAAAAAACAACAAACACAAAACAAAGATTCTCACAACTGGGCCAATAGACAGCATCAGGATGGATGGTGAAGAGATTGAGGCTGTTAACAGCTTTAGTTTGCTTGGCTCCACAATCAACACTTGTGGCACCAACTGCTAGGAAATGAACAGATTATTGTAAGAGACCTCTCCAGAGTACTAAAGAGCAATGTACTGATAAGAGCAAATGATAAACAAGTAATCATACCTAAAATATAAAATAATTAGCAACATGTTCTCCCAGGTTTGCTCCGCCCAGGGCTGCTATGACCTGGTTACCAGAGAGAGCATTGTGTTGTGTGTGCGGGTATTGTGGCAGTTTTTGGACGTGAAGGACTCCTCTGCCTCCAGGAGGGGCCCTCGGACCAGTCTTTCAATGTGGTTTTTTTGGTTTTGGGTTTTTTTTTTTGATTGTTTGTTTTTGGGTTTTTTTAATTTAACTTAGTTTGTTTATTTTTCATTTCAATGAACATCTACAGAGATTTTGGAATTCCATTCATTCGTTGTTGCTACCTTCTCCCTGCACACCCCCGTCCCCCTCCCCCCGTTTGCTCCTCTCCTTGAAAAGCAAAAGAAAAACTCCCTCATTGGTACACAATCCCCCCGCACCTCCCCAAACCTCACCC
>NW_006399768.1:267888-268456 GCF_000299155.1 Elephantulus edwardii | reverse complement strand
GACGATCATTATGGAAAAGATTTAGGTCTTTTGTTCATAGAGTCCCTTTGAGTCGTACTGCACTCGATGGTAATCAATAAAAACAACACATCTGTAGAAGAAAGAAAGTTATAAAGATCAGAAGGTAAATAAATGAGTTTGGAAAAAGAAAAACCATTGAAACCATCAATAAGACCAGAAGCTGGTTCCTTGAAATAGTCAATAAAATTGGCAAACCATTGGCAAACTTAACAAAAGGAAAGAGATGACACAAATAATTCAAACAATAGATAATGGAGATGACCTGACAACAGAACCCTATAAAACTAAATTGATTGAAATATTTTGAAAAATTATATTCCCAGCCCAGAATAAGAGAATTTCATTGGAAAGAGGACTGAGGGAAGTGAGGAGGTATGTAATTGTGCAACGGTGAATGAATATTTAAAAATAAAACAACAACAAAATATCAAAAAGTGACCTAGGGGAGGGGGAAGGAATGGAAATGGGATACAATGTGCAACAATCAACTAATGAAAATATAAATTCTCTGTAAATGCTCTTTAAAATCACAATTAAAATAAATTTT
>NW_006399768.1:260703-267788 GCF_000299155.1 Elephantulus edwardii | reverse complement strand
TAAAATATAATACTTCTAGACTATTCTCTCCCCCATAGACTTCAATGCCGTAAACATATTTCATCCAGTTTTTCTGTCTTTAATGTTTTTGTTCAGACATTCCTCTAGGTCATATAGCCATGGTGTACAAGTTGCCGTACCACGGTCACTTGTGGCTTCTGTGGGGCTGAACACTGTGACACTGATGTGTCAAACGCGTTAATGGTTGGCTACCCAATGCAGACAGAGAGTGGGGTGGAGCTCCCTGATTAAAACAAGCTTGGAAGGAGCAGTGGCATCCACTTCCATAATAGCTTGCCTCCGGAAACCCTATGAACCTGGAGAGAGGATGAAAGGTACCCAAGCATTGAGGACTCTCCTTCATAGGGTCATTATGAGTCATCTGTGACTCGACAGCACTTAACAACAACAACATTACACTCAAGTAAAATCTTACTGAAGATTAAGTAAAAGTGGTTGGAGATATATTCCTACAGAGAATTTTCAGAAGTTTAGGCTATGGAACAAAGGATATCCCTGCTAAAGGTCAAAGGGACATTGGCTGAAAAAGAGTATAATAAAGATAATTATTTGTGTTTTAGTGACTCTGTGTCTCTGCCCCTCACTATTTCTCTGTCACATACATATACACACACATATTCATCCTTTATGTGAACGGTACAGCCTATACTCAAGTCAAGAAAGTAGCAGCTCATTATTAATCAAAAAAGAATATGACAATTATCATCACCATTTACAAAAGACAAAATATTTTCACATTAATTTTACTTTCATATCTACTTTTTCATTCACATCCCCTGAAAAGATTTGTTTCCTGAAAAGGAAAACCACAATAAATAGCGAGAAAAACTAAGTAAGAGAATAATCCATTAAAGTAAAATACAAGGTGAAAAAAAAGGAGAAAGTTGTATGCAAGGTGGAAATATGGAGAGAAATAAAACCAAGAACTTAAAGTCATTATTTTAAGAAAAGAAACACCATGCTTTTATTTTTACTCAGTCATAGACAAGATGTATTTAAATTTAGTTAGTATATATTGCCTGTTATTATCCTGCATGTTATGTGCACTAAAATTTATAGATATGAATGAGAAAAAGATAGTTTAAAAAAGTCATGTCTTAGTGGGAAGAGTGTTCAATTAATTTATGTAAATGGAAATAATCAGAAGACTCCACTAAACTAGCCCTATGAAGAAGAGTCTATTCTATCAAAAGAGGACTGAGTCATTGAATCTGCCTGCAGAAATAGGAAACAGAGAGGAAGTAAAATCCTCTTGTAAACACTATAAAAACTAAATAAGTCTCAGAAATGAAATTCAGCCACATAAAATATGAACAAAGTTAAAAAGAAGTGAAAAGTAATGAAAGTTAAAAGGCTTTAACATAGATAATGGACAAACAAGTCTATGTTTCAGGACTTTGTGTTCTCAGTAAAGAGAAGGTCTCGGGTAAATGGAAGATGAAAATGCAAGATCCTTCAGGCAATGAGTAGAGGTTAATGACAAAAGTATGAATATATTAGGTAACTATGAATTTTAAATTAATTAATTTTATATGAACTAGTAAGTACTCTAAGTGAAATTTCTCTCAGTAGTCAATGACTAACAAAGAATGCAAACACATTATTTCTGATCTTGATTCCTAGTGAATATTTCCATAAAAAAATACATTTTTTATCAATAGAAATAAGCTTTGATGACCTAGTGGTAAGAAAGTGCACTGTCAACCCAAAGACATACTGCTGCTTCATAGGAGGAAGATGAACATTTCCTTCCCATGTGATTTAAAACCTCTGGAAACCCACTGGAAGATCAGAACTTTTGGACTTGCTGCAACACAACAACAAAGAATGAAAATCTACCACTCTGATGCTTTCCTAGTGAATATTTTCCCCAATTAAATACAGTATTGACTATAGAAAGAGTATTAAAGAAAGACCAACCAGACTTTACTTCTCCCTGGTTGACAATAGAATACTCTTTAGATAGTATGACCGGCTATGTGCTTTACAAATGGCTAAAGAAAATTGACCTGCAATATTATGTCACCTTTGAGCCATTATTATGGCACAGAACAACATAACTACATCTTATTAAAGGTAATGAAACCAGAAGTTTGAATACATGTTTCCTAAAACTTAGTCTAGCAAAAGTCTGTTTGCTTGCTAATGTCAACCAAAATTGCTGAAACTCAAAGTGATAAGAGCTTTAAAATAAAAAGCAAATTTGGGTGTCAACACTATAATCCTTTGCTGACAGATATAGCTAATTTTAACACTTCACTTTTGAATATTTTACAAATATACAAAAATAGGAAGATTAAAATAATAATGTACCCATCACTCAACTTTAATATGCTTATCTTGAAAGCTACTTCCATTGGTGAGCTCTTAATATTTTTTTACATATTAAAAGCTCTCTTGTTGATATGTGCTATTGAGTCACCTGTGACTCATAATGACCCTTTATACAATAGCTCTGAACCCTGCCCTATCCTGAGCTAGTCCCACTGTCTCTATTACACCTTTCCCTGTTACCCCAGTTACTGTGCCAACCCATCTCATCAGGGTCAAAGATGTCTATAGAGGCTAAATGTGAACAATCTGTAATTAATTGCTCTTAAGTAGGAATCTACTCCTAGCTGAGCCTTCAGTAGGTTTTCCTGGGGAAGAGAGAGCCTAGCTTTCTCCTGAGGATGATTGGAATCACCAGAAAAGTGTCACTTTTGGTGTAGCTGCACAACTCTCTAAAAATTACCCCTCACCAAAGGTCTCTAACTAGAATTGTAAAAAATAATATAAACACTCAAGAAAATGGAAGTAATTTCATGCCTGTTATTGTCACTTGTTGTGTATGGCAGAGTTAGACTCATAGCTGACCCTCCACCAGGCTTAAAAAGCCAGTAAATTGGATGGGGGAAGATTACCTATCTTTCCCTGCAGAGCAGTTGGTGGAATGAAACCTTGTGCCTTTGGATTAGCAGGATAATATACTTCAGCAATTTTCACACAATGAAATATTGACTACGCTTGTGCTATTTTCATGTGGTTGGTATATTTTTTAAAAATCCACGGTCAACACTCTTAGCATCAGCAGTCAGGAAATCAAAAAAACGTATTGTGATGGGAAAGTCTGCTGTTAGGGACCTCTCTAAAGTACTCAAGAGCAATGGTGTCTCTCTGGAGACTAAGGTGTGCCTGATACAAGCCATAGTCTTTGCAATCACTTGTTATGCATCAGAGAGTTGGACGATGACTAGGGAGGACAGAAGGAGAATTGATGCCTTTGAGCTGTGGTGCTGGAGAAGAGTACTGAATGCACCATGGACTGCCAAGAAAACAAACAGATTCATCTTGGAGAGGATTAAATCAAGCAACTCCTTGGAGGCAAGGATTCTGGGGCTTCATCTGACATACCCTGGGCATGTTGCAAGGAGGGACAGGTCCTTGGAGAGGTACATTATGCTTGGGAGGATGGAGGGGCAGTGCAAGAGGGGAAGACCGTCTATGAGATGGATTGATTCAGTGACTGGGGTAATTGGAATGGGTGTGTCAGAGGCAGTGTGATTGGCACAGGATAGAGCAGGGTTTAGGTCTGTTGTACATTGAGTCGCTCTGAGTCACAAATGACTCGACGGCACAGCACAACAACAACCACAAAACTTTTGTGGTCATTTTTTTCCACTTCCATCATATTGAAGATTTTCCTTGTTTTCACTGACCCTCACTCTATTTTACTAAATATCTTTTTTGTTTTTAGTGATTGCTCTTTCCTAACAACATACCAATATTATTGATAGCACATACAAGCAAAATACTGCTGAAGATAATTTAAAAACAGCTGGGAACTGTACACAGCTAAGGAAATGCCAGAGTTCAAGCAGGATTTAGAAGAGGCTGTGGCACCAGGAATATCATTGTTGATGTCAGATGGATCCTGGTTGAAAGTAAGGAATACCAGAAGAATATCTACTTATGCTTTAGTGACTATGCAAAGACATTTTATTGTGTGAATCATGACAAGTTGTGGCTGACCTTTAGAAGAAGGGAAACTCCACAGCACTTGATTGTGCTCGTGTGGAACCTATACCCGGAATAGGAGGCTGTTGTGTGGATGGAGCAGGGGATCATGGCATGGTTTGGAAATGGAAAGGGAGTGCATCTGGGTTATATTCTCCCACTGTACTTGTTCAATCTATATGCTGAACAAATTATCCAAGAAACTAGACTCTATGAAACACAATGTGGCATCAGGATTGGAGAAAGACTCATCAATAACCTGTGTTATGCAGATAACACAACCTTGTTCATTGAATGTGAGGAGGACTTAAAGCACTTATTACAGAAGATCAAGGAATGCAGCCTTAAGTATGAATTGCATCTCAATATCAAGAAAACAAAGATTCTTACCACTGGACCAATAAACAATGTCATGATGGATGGGGAGGAGATTAAAACTGTCAACCATTTCATTTTTTTTTCATTTTGCTTAAATACACAATTAACATCCTTGGTACAAGCAGTCAGGAAGTACAGAGGCACATTACACTGAGAAAATCTGCAATTCAGGACATTTCCTAATTATTGAGGGGCAGTGATGTCAGTTTGAGGACTAAGATGCCTCTGATTCAGGCCACAGTCTTTAAGATTACTAGCTATATATCAGAGACTTGGACAATGAATAAGCATGTTAGGAAAGTAATTAACATCTTTTTTTTTTTGCTTCTGTGGTGTTGGAGAAGAGCACAGAATATCCCATGGATGTCCAAAAGAATGAACAGATATGTCTTGGACATGGTGCCGAGTGAGTGTTCTTTGGAGGCAAGAATAATGAGGCTTCACCTCAGATACTTCGGACATGTTGCTAGGAGGTAATAATCCTTGGAGAGGAACATAATACTGGGAAGGGTGGAGGGTCAGCAAAGGAGAGGAATATCCTCCATCAGGTGGATTGACATGGTGACTTCTGCAATGGGCTCCTGTGTATCAGGAATTGTGAGGATGGTACAGGTTCAAATCTTTTGTTCATAACGTTGCTCTGAGTTGTGCTCAACTCGACTGCATCTAACAAAAACAACAGCAACATGCCTAAAGTAATCCAGATGAAATCTTCATGTTCTTCTCTTCTTTTTTTAATGAATATTAACAAAAAATTTTAGCTTTTGTAGAAAATCAATAAAAATTGATTTTGTTTTTCTCACAGGTAAGTTTTATTGATACTTTTTACCGGTTACATAAATTAATCATGTACATTGTGTTTCAATCATGTGCAATGTATTTTATACAACCACTCACATGCATTGTGTTTTATATGAATTATTACTGATCTATGCATTTTATCAGTCTGACTCTTCAAGCTCTATTCAATTTTTCCTACTCCTTTACTCCCTCATCTCTCCACTGACTTCTGCTATCTTAGTGTTTTCTCACTTTTCTACTCCCCTTCTCTATTGATTCTTCATTTTTATTTCCAATTTCTTTTTTATTTTATTTTGGTTTGAATACAAAACTTATTTTCATTGTGTTTCATTCATATACATTATGTTTAATACAATAACTCCCATACATTGTGTTTTATAAAATTAATCACCATTGATCTATACCTACAATTACCCCATCTTTTCAGGTCCCCACTGGATCGTTCCTAAGTCTTTCACCTCCTTTCTCCACCCACTACACTCTGTGATCCTGTGATTAACTCCTTGTCCATTCTCAGGCCCTCAGCGCCCTCCCCTTCTTCCCTTAGCCTGCCGTACACATCTTACTAGTTATTTTTCACCCTGAAAAGGAAATTCCCTTTTATTCCTACCATGCTGAGTGTTCTATCAGAAAGGAGTATTGGATTTTGTCAAAGGCCTCCTCTGCACCAATTGATAGGATCATGTGGATCTTGCTCTTTGCTTTTTTTATTGTGATGAATTACATTTATTGTCTTTCTTACATTGAATGATTTTTGGTCATGATGAATTAGTCTTTAATGTACTATTGGATTCTGTGGGCAAGGATTTTTTTAATCTATGTTCATGAGAAATATTGATTTGTAGTTTTCTTCTTCAGTAACATCTTTGCCTGGTTTTGATATTAAGTTTATATTTGCTTTATGCAAAGACTCTGTTCCTTGTTTATCTCATGTTTTAAAAAATAATTTAAGTAGAATTTGAGGTAAATATTCTCTGGATATTTGGTAAAATTGAACTGTTAAAGCCATCTAGGGCAGGACTTTTTGTGTGAGTCTTTCTTATGGCCTGTACAATTTCTTGATTTGAAAGATGTTATTTATGAGTTATACATCTGTATGTGTCAAGTGTACATTGTACATTCTGCAGAATTGGTCATATTAGGAAAAAATAAATCCTCAATAAATTAAAAATATTAAAATTTCAAAGTATATTTTCAGATCATAATATCATAAACCTAGAAATTAATGGCAAGAGGATAGAGTTTATAAAACCACCAGTGTGGAAGCTAAATAACACTGTGCTATACTATGATTGGGTTATAGAAGAAATAAAACATGAAATACAAAAGTTTCTTGAAAGAAATGAAAATGATTTTGTAAATTATTACCTAACTTGGGAGGGACTGAAAAGCGTATGCTGAGTGAATTAACTCAGTCCCAAACAAGGGCAAATATTGTATAAAACCATTATTGTAGATGAGTATAAGGATCCAAAGGAGATGAGGAAGGGTGGAAGCAGAGGAATGAGGATGTTCAGAGGGACAGGGATTAATCATGGACCGGTATAATTTGATGGATTGAGGGGTGAGGGAAATTGGAAGAATCTGTTCTCAAAAACAATGTATTTAAATTCTGTAAATAAACTAGTATTTAAAAATAAAAATACAATGTACCAAAACCTCTGGGATGCAGCTAAGATAGTTCTTAAGAGGGCACTTTATAGCAACAGAAAGAAGAAAAATCAATGAATTAACTCAACATCTCCATCAAATATAAAAAGAGTCAAAATTTAACTCCATAGCCTCTAGTGTCATTCAGGAAGAGTGCAAACGGTCATTACAAAGACAGAAGAGGAAGAAAAGACCAAAATGGATGTCAGAAGAAACTCTGAAGATTGCACTGGAGCATA
>NW_006399768.1:235455-257568 GCF_000299155.1 Elephantulus edwardii | reverse complement strand
ATATAAAAAAGAAAAGTTATACTTCAATAAGTCTATAAACCTTGAGAAAAATGGACAAATTCCTTGAAGCTCCACACCAGGAAAATAAATTCTCACCACTAGGCTACTTGACAATATCACAATAGATGGAAAAGATATTGAGGTTATTAACAGCTTCAGTTTTCTGGGCATCACAACCAACACTCTTGGCACCAGTATTCAGCAAATCAAAAGATGAATTTCATTGGGAAAGTCTGCTGTCAGAGACCTCTCCAGAGTACTGAGGAGCAATGATGTCAGTCTGGAGACTAAGATGTAACTGATTCAAAATATGGTCTTCACAATTAACTTGTTGTGCTTAAAAAAGTTGAACAATGAATAAGGATTATAGAAGAAAAATTGATGCATTTGAGTTGTGGTACTGGAGAAGAGTATTAAAGATGCCATGGAGCACCAAGAAAACAAAGAGATCTGTCTTGGAGAGGGTGAAACCAAGCTATTCTTTGGAGGCAAGGATTTTGAAGCTCTGTCTCACACAGTTGAGCTACATGACCAGAACGGACCAGTTCTAGGAGAAGGACATCATGCTCGGAAAGGTGGAGGGACAGTACAGGAGAGGAAGACCCCAGATAAGATGAATTGACATAATAACTAGAGTAATGGGAGTAGATATCCGAGACAGTGATAATGGCACAGGATAGAGCAGAGTTCAGAGCTATTTACACAGGGTCTCTGAGCCCAACAACACATAAGAACAACATCCTTTAGTCACCTGGTGTGTTTGAGTGTCCTCCCACTATTGTGGTGCTGTTTATTTCTTTCTTCAATTACGTTAATTATTGTTTTCTGTATTTTGCAGGCCTATCATTTGGTGCATAGAAGTTGACGAAAGTTGTGTCTGTTATGCCTTTAATCTTTACATAGTGCCCTTACCTATCTTCTATGGTGATTCTCATCTTGAAGTCTATTTCCTCGGAGATTAGTATTGCCACTACTGCTTTTTATATGTGGCATTTGCTTGGTATATTTTTTCCAACTTATGAATTTTAGCCTTTTCCCGCATTTCTTCAATGTATCCTTTTTTGGTTACATATTGATGGCCTTTTCATTTTTATCTATTCTGCTAACTCTTTTTTTTCTTAATTGGTACATTAAATCCGTTCATATTTACTGTGATTACTAACAGATATAATTTATTGCTTCCATTTTGATGTGTTTCTTTTTTATTTCTTGTTACAATGATTTATTTCCTTTTGGATTTGTTTTCATAAAAGCCTTTGACTTTTCTTAAAATGACATCAATTCTCCTTCATATCTGACGCATAGTGTTGCTGGGTATAGGGTCGTCAGCTGGCAATTTGTTTTCTTTAACCCTCCTGTATATACCATCCCACTGTCCTCTTGCTCGCAAAGTTCTGTTGGGAAAGTCTGTTGTCAGGGACTCTCCAGAGTACTTAATCTAATTATTTCTCCTTTACTGGACTCATTTTGTTTTTCTTCCATCACTATTGTACTGTCCTTGTATTTATTTTTAAGAATTTGAATATGATATGTCCTGATGGTTGTTTTGTTGGTGGGTTTTTTTTTTTTCTTTTGTGGCCTAGTCCATTTGGTGTTCACTGAGCTTCTTAAATGTGGATTTTCTCTTTCTTCATAATACTTTGGAAGTTTCCTTCTACTTTTTCCACAATTTTCTCAGGGCTTTCCCTTCCCTCTATGCATTTTGGAATTCTGATCATACACATATTGTTCTTTTTGTTGTTATACTACATAAGTTTAATGTCTTCTTTCTTTTCCTTCTGACTTTTCTCTGACTTTTCTTCTACTATGTCCTTATTGAGATTTTTATCTTTCAGCTCACCACTGACTCTTTTTCATCTGTTCTGCTTTTTTGTTTCTCCAGGATGTTGTAATCTTCTTTAATTTCAGTCTGGTGTATTTTTATTTCATTTTCGTGCTTTTCTGTTATTTGAGTACTGTGTTGCCTACACCAGCTCTATTTTGAGATGATTCTTTACCTAGAGTTTCAATTATTTCTTGCATCTTTCGTAATTTCTTCTGAAGTTGGTCATTTCCCCTATTGTAAATATATTTTTTTTTCTGGCTAACTGTCTCTGGAGCATTTGCTTTATTTATGGTTTCCAATTTTTTCTTCCATCATATGCACCTCCTTCCATATTACTTAAGAGCAATATATTTTTTTCTAGCTTCATGTTTTTGGGATATTCACTTTATTTATAGCTTCCATTATTTCTTTCATCCTTTGTACCTTCTTCAGCAGCTGTTTGTATGACTCTTTGTCAATATATTTCTTCTGTCTCCCTGACTCATGGGCGTTCATTTGGTCGTCATTTTGGATTTTTTTAGAAGTCTTGTTTTGTTTTTTCACAATGTTTGAAGCTTCACCTGCTTTTTTGGCATTTATGAAGTTGAGTTTTTTGGGTTTCTTTTGTTTTGGTTTTTTATATTTTAGGTCATTTCTATTGTGTCTGCTTAGGTTGTTGATGGTTCTTTATGTTATTGATTAGTTGAAGGCTTAAAGTATTCAGTCTATTGTGGTGGGCAACTTGCACTACTGGAAGTAATTTCTAAGCCTGTTGATTGGAAAATTTGCCTTTTCTAAAGTCCTCTAGGTCCTCTGTTGTCTGCAGTGCCGCCCTCTTTTTCTAAAGCCTGTTGTCCTCTTTGTTCTGTTGAGAGACCCCAAAGGCAGCCAAGTCCCCCAACTAGCAGAGTCCTCTCCAGGGAAGTTGCAAATCCCATCTTCTCCAGCACCTCAGCATGCTGGCTCTGGGATTGAGTGTCTCACCTGGTTGCAGTCCCTTCTCCTGAAGTCTCTTGTGCCCTTTTGTCTACTGAATGGAGCAATAGAATTCCTCAATTTAAGCAGTTTCCATCTAGGCGGTTGTAGGCAGCTTCTTCCCTAGCTCTTCAATGTATCAGCTGATTTGAGATTTCTCTCTTAAATTCTATTGTCCTCTTTGGTCTTGGGATGGCCCCACAGCAGCCAAGTTTCTCAGCTAGAGGAGTTTTCCCCATGTTCTTCTTTTTAAAGGAACACTTGGATATATTTCTTCTAACATGAATTTGCTCCTTCTTTTGATGGGCCATGATATATTCCATAATCATTGATAACATTATAATTCAAATACACCAGTTCTTCTTTTTCGTTTGCATTGTCCAGCCTTGGTACATTATTCCTGAGTCAATTAGAAAAACCACCACCTTGGTCAGTCACACATTAGTCATTAAAAGGATATTTTTGCTTTTTTAATACTCAATTCAGATAGCACATACTTTCACTTTCACCATTTGAAATGAAGTTGTTTTTCTTTTCAGCCATCAAGACTGTGTCTGCAGCATATGATAGGTTGTTAATGAATCTTCTTCTGTTCATCATGCTGCCTTCTTTATGTAGTCCAGATTCTTTGATTATTCATAATGCAGATTGGATAACTGAAATTTAATGCCTATAAATAGTATGTGTATCTCACTGTCTAGATTATAAAAGATAAAATGAAAGGCTGCAAAGCCTCTTTCAAATATAAATTGTGTTAAGAATAATAAAAAGGATACAGAGCAATTAGAATATATTCTCAAAAATATTAATAAAATAATGGGAGTGCAAAATGACCTTGAGAGAGTTTTGATAAGCCCCAGAATAATTTTTAATTGCAGTAATATTTAACATTTAAAAGAGATTCTCTGTGAAGCTATTAATTTTCATCTTCGAAGATCATTAAAAACATCATCAATATCCCATTTATCTTGGCGCATGAAGCTGTCACTTAACTCTCCTTTTGTTTCAATAGTTTATTTACATACTGAGTAATTCTATGATATTAATTTAAATAGTACTACTTCTTTACCCATGGTGAACAGTGTTTAGTGGAGCTTCCTGATTAAAACAAGCTTGGAAGCAGGAGTGGCATCCACTTCAGAAATGGCTTGCCTCCAGAAACTCTATGAACATGGAGAAATAACCAAAGTTATACAAGTTCTCAGGTCTTTCATTCATATGGTCGCTATGAGTCGTATACAACTCAACAGCACTTAACAACAACAACAACAACAACAACTTCTTAAATTATTTGAATTTTCTAGTGCAAATGTATAGGAACATATCAAACTTCCTGTACATGAAGTTTATTTGCTAAGAATTATCATGTTTCTATTTTGAAAAGTCCAATAATCAGTAGTATTATCTATTTCATTAGCATACTCAGTTGAGAGAACATTTATGTAATTATTGTTATAATTAATTAAATAAACTTAACCCATTATGCTTAGAATGAATAATGACTCTTCTGGCTGATTCTTCCTTGTTCCATACCCAGGGGGCATGAACTTGCTATCCACTGTTTCCTTTCCTGTTTTTCAAATGGAATGCTTTCAGCTTCTTGTGGGAGAATAAACTGTTGTGTTATTTGCTACCTGCTCAAGGAAATCATTTGATTCAGCATAGATTTCCTGTGACTTTTTTTTTATCTACAACTTCTTCCAGTTTTATGAATACTGCTATTATTGTTGCAATCAATTGATCTTAACTCTCAATGACCTTCCTACAATACAAAATAGTGCTGATCCATGTATTGTCATCTTTTGGAAACTGATCACCACACCTGTGTTCCAAAGCTCTTCTGAGTAACTTCAAACTTTTCACCAGTTGTTGCTGTTGTTAACTGGTATGAAATCAACTATGACTCATGGAGATCAGTGAACAACAAAATTGAACCTTGCCTTATCCTGTGCGGTTTTCATCATCTCTGACATATTCAAGCTCATTTTTATAGTCTCTGTGTCATTCCATCTTGTTGAAGCACTTAACAGCTTCAGCTACTTCTCAATTATTAGAAAGTACCAGAGGAATGTCTATCTGTGTTTCATTGACTATCCAAAGGCATTTGACTGTGTGTCTTAAAACAAACTGTGGCTAACTCTGAGAAGAATGGAAATCTCAGAACACTTGATTGTGCTTGTGTAAAACCTATGCTTGGACCAAGAAATAGTACTCAGAACAGAGCAAGGAAACCCTGCATAGTTCAAAATAAGGAAAAGAGTGTGTCAGGGGTGCATTTTGTCTCCATACCTTTTCAATCTGTACACAGAATAGATCATTAGGGAAGCAGTGCTTTATGACGAGGACGGTGGCATCAGGAATTGAAGAAGACTCATCAACCATCTGAGTTATGCACATCACAAAACCTTGCTTGCTGCAAATGAGGAGGACCTGTAGTGTTTGCTGCAGAAGGTCAAGGATTACAGCCTTAAATATGGATTGAAGCTCAACATCAAGAAAACATCTGGAAATACCCAGCAAAGAAATGCAGTTGGATTCAGGTACCAGGTAAATAACACATAACCTGAGATCAAACAGAGAAATAAATGTTAACTATAAAACAAAATATATAAGTCATGTCTAATAAGATTAATGACAAGGTGTAATATATTAAAAACAGGAGAAAGGTCAGCATGGTTGGAGTAATAGCTTCTGTTGATGAGCCTGAGGAATATAGTAATGTTTAGAGACTTCATCTTTAAGGAACATAGAATCTATCATTTTTCACTGCCAATGTGTGTGTGTACTTGTGTACACAAGCAAGATAAAATTCAGTCGGGTAGGAAAGGTCATGATCACAATTGTATTACCAGAGGGTATATGGTTGAAGGGAAAAAAATTATGACTAATTTTTATTTTTGGTATTGTTATACTATTGTTATTCTGTGCCATTGAGTTGAGTATGTCTCACAGAAAGCCTGTGAATACTGTCCTATCCTGTGTCATCTTCATCATGTCTGATATGCTTGGGTCCGTTGTTATAGTCACTGTGTCAATATATCTCATTGTGCTGCTTCTTCTCTTACACTGATCCTCACCTTTTTCAAATATGATTTCACTTTCCAAGGACTGACTTCTTCTAACAAAAAGTCCAAAATATGTGAGAGGAAGTGTGACCATCCTTGCTTCCAAAGAGCTCCATGGTTGTATTTTCTCCAAGATACATTTGATTTTTCTTTTGGCTATCCAAAGGACATTAAGCACTCTTCTCCAATTCTACAACTCAAAGGTATTGATTCTTCTACTATCCTCAATCACTGTCCAACTTTCAGATGCACAGCAAGTAATTGAAAACATCATGGCTTAAATCAGGTACATTTTAACTTTACCATTAGAACCACAAACAATGTTCCCTTTATAGGTAACAAGTAGTTTTTGTTTGCATTATGTGTTTTGTTTTCATTGTTGTTTGTTGGTAACCAGTATACTCCATCTCATGAAGACATTATGTATAACAGAACACAATGTTGTATGGTCGTGTGCCATCTTCATGATCATTGATATGTCTGAGTCCATGGTGACTATTATGACAATTCAACTTATTGAGGGTTGTCTTTGTTGTCATTGAACCTATTACTTTTCATTAATATTTCTTTGGAGCAATTAGTCTTTTTTGATCAATCAGAATCTAATATAAAAGACACAGACTTGAACCACTGAATTCCTTCAGCTACTGAAATATTTTATGTTATTTGCTTTAAAAAAACAACAACAATAGTATATAGACTGAATCTCATTTTTACTTAGACATAACGTGTACAATCACAACAGTGTCCACTGCTTTTTTCAAAGAACAAGAGCTATTTAATCTGAGCCATTTCAAGTTTTCCATTGCCTAAGTGAACATGGGTAGACCTGTGGTCGTGTTTTACTTCATTTGACTTCAGAGGTGCATTCTTTCTCTGTTGGTGAGGAAGGTCTCCGGGTCCTGGTTGGCTCGCCAGCGGCCTTTTGGTGGGAGTGGAGGGGAACTTGAAGCATGGGCGGAACTGTGGCCATGTCTTAATTCATCTGGACCCTTGCCTGGTTGTTACTATTTTTGAAATGAACACTCCTAAGTGTTACAGCACTTTTCTGTCATTTCTTTGTATTGAGGTAACTATGGGTTGCTGTGATACTGAACCTTGTGCCATTGGTCTCTCAAGTGTCGTAATGCTTACATATGGTTGACAATCTGATTACCTAACAGATGAAGATGGGCTTGAAAGCAGTAGTGACATCCACTTCTTAAACATGCCTGTGAGAACTCAATAAACTTAGAGAAAGGACAATAGTTATAGAACAAAGTTAAAGTATTTTGTTTATGGGGTGGTTAGTAATAGATGGCACCTAACAACAACTATATATATTGCCAAGCCCTTGTCTTCCATTTTGGACTTCCATTGGCTTGACACTGTAGGATGGCTCTCTCACTTTGGTTGAGGGTCTGTGTAGATTATTTTCTTTATTTAAGCCTCGTGTGTAGAGTCAATAATACTTCCAAGAGGACACTTGAATTTTAAGCCAAGGCCTTGTCTCCATTTTGGAAACTGGGTGGAGCAACTAGACTCTATAAGATGGGCTCTCATGTTTTGGTTAAAGGGCATTGTGGAATGTTTGGGTGTTTGTTTGTTTGTTTTATGTATCAAATGGTGGACAGTGTTTGTTGGAGTTTCCAATTAAAACAAGCTTGGAAGAAGGAGTGGAATTCACTTCTGAAATAGCTTGCCTCTGAAAACTCTATGAAACCGGAGAAAGGATGAAAGTTATACAAGTGTCCAGTTCTTTCGTTCATGCAGTCGCTATGACTCAATGACACTTAACAACAACAGCATATGGAAATTGTGGGAAAAGAATAGGCAATCTCCTTCTGTGCAATTGACTGACTAAAAACACACCGGAGGGTTAGGTATGTTTCGGTTCCGATTCTAGAGTACACAACAACAACATATGAAAATTAATCAGACAAGGCAAGTAGTCTCAGCATATCAACTGAATTCTCAACTTTGGAAACTTTGGCCTATGAGAATAATAGACAGAAATCAGTGGTACAAGGTAGTCATTCTCTTTGTATGCCATCTTATATACTTTATTTGAATAATGTGATACCTTCATTTTTCATATTTGAATATTATATTTAGGTTGTCAAATATTACTAAACTATCTAATGAGGCAGAAGAATACCAAGGGACTTAGAAAGCTAAAAATACACATCCAAGGAAGTTGTTTGGATATTTAATCATAAATAATTGATGTAGCTAAGTATCAATGATATGTGCGAAATTAAATCACTTCAAATTTATCTAGGTTTATCTGGATTTCCTGAAATCCCACTGGTATACTTCGTGTGACTATATTAAGTACAATAAATGAGGAATTTGTTATTGTTATTCATAATTGCCCTTCACAGCTTTTAAACTATAAATGCTCTTTTAACTATACCTGAGGCTTGTCATTATCTAAAGATTACATGTTAGAAAAAAAATCATATGATTTTGTAAATGACAAGATATTTCAATATATATTTGAAAGCACAGAACAAATTCTTGCATCAAAATCAATTCAATCATCTCAATTAAATGTAAATATTTTTGTAATATTAAGCAATTAATAAATAAATACTTTTGATAAACTTGTCCCAGAATGGGTTGTTTGTTGTTTGTTGGTTTTGTTATGAGCCACTGAATTGTCTGAAACTCATAGTGACCCTATGGCCAATATTTCTGAACTCTGCTATCCTGAGACAATTTTATTATTTTCAACATACCTACCCCTAATACTCCAGTTACTGAGTCAATTAATCTTATCCAGCGTTTTACATCTTGCAAGCATAATGTCCTTCTCCAAGGACTGGTCCCTCCTGGTAACATACTGAAAATAGTTGAAATGGATCTTCAAAATCCTTGCCTTCAAGGAGCAGCTCGCTTTTACCCTCTCCAATCCGTACCTGTTTGTTCTCTTAGCAGTCTACAGTACATTTAATGCTCTTCTACAGAACCACAACTCAAAAACAATGATTCTTCTTCTGTCATCCTTAGTCATTGTCCAGCTTTCTGATGCACAGCAACTAATTTAAAAAATCATGGCTTGGATCAGGCGAACCCTAGTCTCTCGATGGACATCATTGCTTTTCAGTACTCTGTATAGGTCCTTTACAGCAGATTTTCCCAGTGAAATTTGTCTTTTGATTTCCTGATTGTTAATGCCAAGAGTACTGATTGTGGAACCAAGCAAGCTGAAGCTGTTAACAACCTCATTCTCTTCTCCATATATCATGATGCTGTCAGTTTCCCAATGGTGAGAAACTTTATTGTATTGATCATATTCATTTTTTGGTTATTTGTTTCAAATTCTTTTTTTATTGAGATTTTAATGAAAGTTTATAGAGAATTTGGATTTCCATTATTGTATTGCTGCACATTTTTCTCCCTGTCCACCCCTTCCCCCAGTTCACATTTTTCTTAGTAAAGGGGGGAAAAATATTTCATTGTTATACAAGGCCCCTCCCTGAATCCACTTTACTATGCAGCTCTTATTCTGGACTCTTGTCATGCAAATAATGCATAATCATATATTATTTTTAAAAAGTTATCTCTCCCTCATCTGTTTCAATGCAGTGTACAATATTTACCCCCTCTTTTCTTAGTTTCCTCCAACCTCCATCTCAGTACTGTTTTATAACAATGGCATTATGCGATATTGGTTCTTTTGTAACTGAGATATTTATTTCACTCAGTATAATGTACTCAAGTGTCACCCACTTTGTATAATATTCCATGAGTTCCTTGTTTTCAATTCTGTGTAGTATTCCATTCTGTGAATATACCACAGATCCTCGATCCATTTGTTTTTGATGGACACTCGGATTGTTTCCAATTCTTTACTATTGTGAATAAAGCAGCGATAAACGTGGATGTGCATATACCTGCTTGGATGGCAGTTGTAGTTTTTTTAGGATATATTCCCCATGGGTCAAATGGTATTTCTATTCCAACTTTTTGATACTTTTTGCATACTGTCTTCTATAGTGGTTGCACCATTTTACTCTTCCACCAACAGTTAATAAGGGTGCCAGTTTCTCCACAACCTTGCCAGCATTTGTTTGCTTGCTGCTCTGTTGAATTTTGCTATCATTACTGAGGTAAGACAATATCTCATAGTTGTTTTGATTTACACCTTTCTTAGAGCTAGAGATTTTAAAAATTTCTTCATGTGTTCTTTATTCAATCCATATTTAAGACTGCAGTTCTTGACCATCTGCAGCAAATGTCTCCGGTCCATCTCAGTTTCAGCAAGCATGGTTGTATCATCTGTATAACACAAGTTAGTAACCAGTACTCCTCCAATCCTGATTCCACATTCCTCCTCTTAGAATCCAGGCTCCCAGATAATCTATTCCACACATAGATTGAAAATATATGGAAATAGGATGCATCCCTGGTGTATACATTTCTTAAATTTGAATTATGCAGTGTTTCCTTGTTCTATTCTGATGGACCTACTGGTCCAAGCATAGATTGAGCATAAGCACGATTAAGTGTTCTGAGACTCCCATTCCGTAGTCACAATTTATTGTGATCCGCACAGTCAGTGAAACACAGATAAACATTCCTTTGGTACTCTCTGCTTTCAGCTGAGATCTATCTAACACTGGCTATAAATTCCTTAGTTCCACAGTCTCTTCTAAACCCAGCTTGTGCATTCAGAAGTTTTCTATTAATGTTCCAGTTGGTTTCAGATAATATTCAGCAGGATCTTTATTGCATGTGATATTAATGATATTGTTCAATAATTTCCACACTCTGTCAGCTCACCTTTTTTGCAATGGGAGCAAAAAGGATCTCTTCCAATCAGTTGGCCAGATATTTATCCTTCAGATTTCTTGGCACAACCTGATGAGTACATCCAAGGAATGTTGAAATATGTCAATCAGTATCTATCAATTCCTTGGACCTTGTTTTTTACCAATTCCTTCAAAGCAGCTTGAAATTCCTCCTTCGTCATCATTGCCTCTTGATCATATTGTTTCATGAAATTCTGGGTCATCTAGTTCTTTTCGGTAGTTTGACTCTATTCTTTCCATCTTTTGTCCGTTTGTTTGTTTGTTTGTTTTATGCTACCTGGGTCCTTTAATATTCTACCCATATATCCTTAAATATTACTCCTTGAGGCTTGAATTTTTCTTCAATTCCTTTGGTTTAAGAAATGCAGAGTGAGTTTATCCTTTTTTATATATTCTGACTCCAGTTATTTGTAAATTTTATTATTATACTTTGCTTTGTATTCTTGAGTTGCCCTTTGAAATTTTCTGTTCATCTCTTTAGCTATAGTTTGCTTAGTATCTGTTGTGTTTCTGTTAAGTGCCATCGAGTTACTTGCGATTCACAGTGACTCTGTGGACAACAGCGCTAAACCTTTCTCTATCCTGTGACGATCTAATTGTCTCTGACACACACACACATTTCCCCTGTAACTGAATCATTCCATCTCATTGAGGGTCTTTCTCTCTTGCACTGTCTCTCCATCGTCCCAAGCATGATGTTCCTCTCCCAGGACTGGTCCCTCCTTGCAACATGTCCAAAGTATGTTAAACAAACTTCAGAATCCTTACATTCAAGGAATAGCCTAGTTTTACCCTCTCTAGGATGATCTTATTTGTTCTCTCAGCAGTCCATGTATTCAATATTCTTCTCCAGCACCACAGCTCAAAGGCATCAATTCTCTATCATCCCTAGTCATTGTTCACCTTTCTGATGAGGAGCAAGTAATTGTGAAGACTATAATCTGGATCCAGTGCACCTTAGTCTCCAGACTGACATCATTGCTCTTATGTACTTTGGAGAGGTCTCTGACTTTCAATGCAATTTGCCCTTTTATTTCATGGCTGCTGATACCAATAGTGTTGATTGTGTAGCCAAGCAAACTGAAGCTGTTAACAATCTCAATCTCTTCTTCTAGCATGATGCTGCCACTTCACCCAGTGGTGAGAGTTTTTGTTTTCTTGATGTTGAGCTTCAATCCATGTTGAAGGCTGCAGTCCTTGACCTTCTGCAGCAGCGCTTCAGGTCCTCCTTAGTTTCAACAACAGGTTTTTTCATCTGCATCACACAGATTGTTGAGTCTTCTTCCAATCCTGTTGCCACATTTCTTCTCATAAAGCCAGCCTCACAGATGAACTGTTCTGCATATAGATTGAAAAGATATGGAGATAGGACACATCCATGGTGTACACCCTTAAAAATTTTGAACCATACACTGTTTCATTGCTCTGTTCTGAAGACTGCCTCCTGTGCCAAGTACATGTTTTCCATAAGCACAGTTAAATGTTCTGGGATTCCCATTCTTCTCAGAGTTAGCGACAGTTTGTGACCCATACAGTCCAATGTCTTTGAATAGTCAGTGATACACAGATAAACATTTTTCTGGTACTCTCTGCTTTTAACCAAGATCCATCTGACATTACCTATAATAAATATTCCTAGTACTATTGTCTATTCTAAACCCAGCCTGTACTTCTGGTAATTCTATGTTGATTAATATTTAGGTAAATTTAGTATTAAGCTAAATTTCAAATAAATTTGTTGATATATTTGACAATCAATAGAAATGTATTATAAAAATTACTCAAACACAACTAGCACAATAATTTAAGGATTAAATTTCCTTTTATTTAGTCCTGAATTCTTAACCTTATACTGAGAAAAATCAATATGGACCTCATTAATAACAATACAGTCATAAAATACCAGCAAAAACTTTGGAAATTAAGATTCCCTTAAAATTATCAATTTAACATTAAATTACCAAAGTTATTGAAAACATGATTCACTAGCTGTCAAAAACAAAGAAAGACTTGTACAACCCCAGAAAAATGGAATATTGTTGTTGTGGTTAGAGACTATTAAGTTGAGTATACTTCATAGCAATCTTGTGAACAACAGGTCTGAATCCTGCTGTATCATGTGTCATTTTCATGTGACTCATGAACTAGATTCCATGAAGAAGAATGTGACATTAGGAACAGAGACGGATGACACAAATTCATAGAGTCTAGTGTCATGAATTTGTTCAACATTAAGATTAAATAAGTATGAAGAAAGTATATCACCCTGACACACACTCTTCCTAATGGTATGCAATGTCCTCTTGCTCTATTCAGACAACAGCTTCTTGATCTAGGGATGGATTTTTTTTCATGAACACAATTAAGTGCTCTTGCATTTCCATTCTTTTCAATATTAGCCATAATTCATGATCTATACAGTCAAATGACTTTACATAGTGAATAAAACACACAGATCTGTATTCTTCTGTTATTCTTTTCTTTCAGCCAGGATCCATCTGACATCCACAATGATATCCCTGGTGCCATGGCCTGTTTAAACCCACCCCAGCTTGAACTTCTGGTGGCCAATGTACTGTTCTAACCATTTTTGTATGATCTACAGCAATATTTAGCTTGCATGTGCAAGCAGTCTCCTGATAACATGCCTAAAATGTATGAGACAAAATTGTTCTCTCCATGCTTCTAAGGAGCACACTTTGCTGTACTTAATCCAAAATATAACTGCTTATACATTGGAAATTCATCCCTCTCTCTGTTTCTTTCTCTCATTGCTGACAAGTCAGAAACAACTCTTAGCTGACACATAATTGAGTTTTCCAAGAACACCAATTAAAGATAAGGAAATTTACTATCTATCTCCTGTGGTGCTGCTGGTAAAGTTAAACTGCCAGAGATATGGCTTTATGTTATCAGCATAGCTCTCTATTAACTATGCCATCAGAAGTCTATGGCAATTCATGATCAACAGTCTTCACCAACATCACAATTCAAAGGTATCAATTCAAATTACATGAAGAAATTGAAAAGATTATGGTTTGGATGAGGTTTATTTGGGGCTTTCTATTTGCTTCCTTGCTGTTTAGAATTTTAGAGGTCTTTTACAGCAATTTTTTTTTTCCACAGCAATACATCATTTGATTTCTTGACTGCTACTTCCATGTAGTTTTTCAATGTTTTCTGGCTCATCATCATGTTATGCACTGAGGCAGTTGTGAAGATTTTTGCTTGATTTTTGCTTTTTCTAATTGATGTTATTCATATGCAAGGCAAGGCATATATAATCTTTGTGTTTCATCAGTGAGTACTTCAAGCTCTCTTCATTTTGTACAACCCAGGTTATCATCAGCATATTTCAGGTTATAAGTGAGTCTCCTGATGCTTAAAGTACATTCATCTTCATATAATTCTGCTTACTTGGATTATTTGGTTAGCATGTGATGAAAAGATACAAGTTCAATACACATATTTCCTAATTTTAAACCATTCATTATCCATACAAACAATTGCTTCTTGGTGTGATTTCTGCATGAGCACAATCAAGTATTGTGGAATTCTTATTCTTCATAATGTTATTCATAATTTGTTACTATCCACACAGACATTAAAGTAAAAGGGAAAAATATTTGGAATTCACTGCTTTCAACCAACATCTATTCAAGTCAACAAACATGCTCTTATTCTATTACCTCTTCTGAATTAACCTTGGCTTTTTGGCTGTTTCCAATCAATGTATGGGATCCAGTCATTTTTAAACTATCTTCAACAAGCTTTTATGTGTATGTGATATTAATTATATTGTTAGATAATTTCTATATTCTGTTGGATCACCTTTTATCATATTTTTTGGTATCAAATTATTAATTTATTTTTTTAATCTTCTAGTTCAGGACTATTTCCTCATTGTACTGTTTGGCCTATATACTGAGGGTTTTGCATATATTTTCTTTTCCAATTTTCAACTTGGAAAGCTTTAAATATTCTCTTACTTTTCTCAGATATTCTTTTAACATTTTCTTTAAGTATGTTAATAATAGGTAACTCTGGTGGCCTTGTGGCAAGAAGCTGTGCTGCAATCCTAAAAGTGTGCAGTTTGAGGTCACCAGCTGCTCCCTGGGAAAACCCACCGGACTGTCAACTATTGGTCAATTCTGACTCTACAATATTCAATAACAATGTTAATAATAGTCCCTTAAGGAATTCTTGTTTTCTCTGGTGGTGGTTTAGTAGTAAAGACTTGTACTCTCAACCCAAAGGCACATGATTAAAATGCAGCACCAGCTCCACTGAGGAAGATGGACAATCTTCAATGTAAATTACTGTCTCAGAAAACTCATGGAAGGTTAACTTATGACTCAACAGTACTCAAAAACAATAATAACAAAGATTTTTTTATGATAGCTCTGTTGCTTTGTTGAATAACATTTGCATCTTGATGTTTACATCTATATATCTATCTTCTTTATTCACTTTGAGTTCTAACTGGTTTGTAAGATGATTAGTGGGATTTTTTTAATTGAAATGTTGACATGTTGGGTATTAAACTAGGAGTCCTGTGTCTTATATAAAATTTCCATTTTAATGGCCCTTTTATAACTTCATGTTGGCAAAGAAAGGAATAGACACAAGATTATTTCAACATAAGAATACAACTCTAGGTTCTCAATCCAGTCTCAGCTGACATGAAAGATAAGGAAATTCCTTTTTATTACTAGTCAGAGGTGGGATTTTCTCATCACCTTACAATGTTTCCATTATCATCAGCAGTAAGTCTTGACATATCTAGTCAGTTTGTCTTTTTATTTACACCTTGTGGAAAAGTAGAATATCTACAAAGGAGAAGACCTTTAACAGAATATACTGACATAATGACTACAACTATGAGTTTGAGCATGACAGAGATTGTGAGAATAGTACAGGATAAGGCAAGGTTTTGCTTTATTACTCGTGAAGACTTTATGAGTTATAGTGCACTTGATGGCACATAACTATGTTTCTATTATGTGCTGTCAAGTGGAATGTGACTAATAGAGACCATATGGACAATGTACCTGAATCCTTCTCTATCTTGTGCCATCTTTACCATCTCTGATACGTCCGTCCATGCTTAGTTAATATTGTTGAGTGTCTTATTCTTTGACACTGACCCACCACATTTCTAAGCATGATGTTCTTCTCCAAGGACAGGATCCTCTTAATAACATACTTAAAGTTCATGTTTTCAAGAAGCACTTCGGTTTTATTTTCTCTAAGATAAATTTGATTGGTCAAATGGCAGTTCATCAAATGTTCATTACTCTTCTCTAATACCATAGCTGAAAGATGCTGATTCATCTTCTGTCTCTGTTAGTTGTTGTCCAACTTTCAGATGCATAACAAGTAATTGAAAAACCATGTCTTAAATGACTATAGCTATAAGCATAACTAAACATAACTATATAAAACATTTGAATCAACTAGTCATTCCAAGGGAAAATTATGAGTGAATTCTTATCGTGTGATTTCCTACCTCTGAGAATATGCTAGGACTTGAGCTGTGAGTCACTTCTTACTAAATAACACATAACAATGCAACATAACTAAATCTATAATTGACAACTATAATTATAAAGCTATAACTACAGCCATATGTATGAATTAAGTTCAATATCAAGAAAACAGAAGTCCTAACCACTGGAATAATAGGCAAAACCAAGATATATGAAGAAAGGATAAAAGTTGTCTATTATTTCCTCTGTGTAGGTCCACAATCAACATCCTTGGTACCAGCAGTTAGGAGAGTCAGTGATGTAATCCTTTGTGCAAGTTAGCTGTCAGAGATCTCTCTAAAATACTGAAAAGCAATGATTTAAGTGTGAAGACTAAGGTGCGCTAGATTCATGCCATGGTCTTTTCAATCACTTGCTGTACTTTGAAAGCTGGACAATGAGTAAGGGTGACAAAAGAAGAATTGAAGCCTTTGGGTTATGATGTTGGATAAGAATACTAAATATCCATGGACTACAAAAAAAACCCCCAAACATATTTGTCTGGGAAAAGGACAGCCAGAGTGGTCCTTGGAGAAAAAGATGGAGAAGTTTCATTTTAAATACTTTGCTGTTGTTGATTGCCTTCAAATTGAGAATGACTCATAGCAACCCTATGAACAAAAGGCCTGAAGCCCCTCTACAACTATGGATACTTATCAAAGTTCATAGAGCTTCTGGAGGCATGTTGTTTAGGAAGAGGATGCCACTTCTGTTTTCAAACCTGTTACAGTATGCTATTGTTTTTATGTGCCGTTGAATCACCTGTGATGTATAGCGACCCTATGTACAGGAGCTCTGAATCCTTCCCTGTCCTGAACCAGTCTCACTAACTCCAACACTAACCCCCATTACCCAGTTACTGTATCAATTCATCTCATCCTGGGTCTCCCTCTCCTGAGTTGCCCGTCTATGCTTCCAAGCATGATGTTCTTCTCCAAGGACCAATCTCTCCTGGCCACATGCCCAAAGTAAGTGAGCAGGAGCTTCACAATCCTAGCCTCCAAGGAAAGACTTAGTTTCACCCTCTCCAAGACAGACCTATTTGCTTTTTTGGCAGTCCATGGTATGTTCAAGACTCTTCTCCAGCAAAACAACTTGAAGGCATCTATTCTACTGTTATCCTTAACCATTGTCCAATTCTCTGAAGCATAATATGTAATTGAGAAGATCATGTCCTGTATATGGCACACCTTTGTATCTAGACTGACATTGTTGCTCTTCAGCATTCTGGTGAGGTCCATGATAGTAGACTCTCCAAGTGCAATTCGTCTTTTCATTTCTGACTTTTGGTGTTAAGAGTGTTGATCGTGGAGCTGACCAAGCTGTAATTGTTAACAGCCTCAATCTCTTTTCCTTCTAATATGGTATTGCCAATTGGCCCAGTGGTGAGAATCTTTGTCTTCTTGATGTTGAGCTTCAATCCATATTGAAGACAACAGTCCTTTTATAGCAAGTACTTCAGGTCCTCCTCAGCTTCAGCAAGCAAGGTTGTGTCATCTGCATATCGGAGGTTGTTAATGAATCTTCCTCCAATCTTGATGCCACACTCCTTCTTATAAAACCTTGCTTCCGGAATGATGTGTTATGCATACAGATTGAAAAGGTATGGGGACAGGATGTTATCTTGGTGAACTCTTTTCCTGATTTTGAACCATGTAGTATTTCCTTGCTCTGTTCTGAGGACTGCTTCTTGGTCCAAGTATAGGTTTTATATAAGTACAATCAAGTGAGATTCCCATTTTTCTCAAGGTTAGCCACAATTTTTTGTGATCCACACAATCAAATGCCTTTGCATACTCGATGAAACACAGATACTCTTTTGGTACACTCTGCTTTCTGCCAAGACCCAGCTGACATTGGCAATAATGTCCCTACTGCCATGACCTTTTGTAAACCCAGCCTGTTTTTCTGGTAGTTCTCTATCAATATACTGTTCAAGTCTTTTCTGCAATAAGAGGCTACTCCTGGGAAAGAGACATGATGCTTGGAAAAGTAGAGAGTCCATGAAAGAGAATAAGACCCTCATTGAGATGTATTGACACAGCAACTACAGCAATGGTCTAAAGTTTGTCAGAGACATTAAGAATTGCACAGACTAGGACAAGATTCAGGTCTACTGTTCAAAAGGTAGCTATGAGTTATATTCTACTTGATAGCACCTAATAACATATGTTTATGTATAACTAGATCTACAACCAAGCCAAACTTGTCATAAAGTTGATTCCAATTGACAGTTACTAAATAGGACAGAGTAGAATTTCCCTATTGGGCTTCAAGGCTGTCATCATTATAGAAGGAAATTTTCACATATTTCTTCCATTAAGAGCAATGGATTTAAACTGACAACATTTCACTTAACAGCTAAGACCTCTAACCACTATGAAACAAAAGTTTTGTGGGTTTTCATATCTTTCTTTTTCTGGGTATATGTGTATCTGTGTTGCACATGCTTATATACAAAGAGCTCCACTTCCTCTCCAGTGATATATGATGATCAATGTTTTAAGTTGTGTTTAGGAGGAAGAATTAGGAAATAGCATGTGTTAAAGTTATCTGTCCAGTATGGAAATATTCTTTTTATAAGGTCTTAGCTTATTCATTGGTATTTCTTTTATTAAAAGAGTAAAGGGTTGTTTTTTTAATATATAATGATGAAAATTATCCCCATATTGTTCAGTGACTGAGTCCTCACCACCACTCAATTCAGTGATTATAACTGAGTGTATGCAGTACAGTATGCTATACACAAATTTTATGGTTTGTTCCATGTTTTGAAAGTCTAAAGTAACCTTAGCAAGTGAGTGTTGTGTTTGGTGGTTTTACTATTCTGAGGTCCTTTGCAAAAATGTTAGTTTTTTTCCCCTATATTCCTATAAAACTAGAGCAACTATAAAACTATGTTATATGTTCTGTATCACCTTTCTTTTCAGAAAATAGGATACCCTTTCTGCCCTCTTTCTTGTATAGGGGGGGAAAAGACTGGCAAATTCCAAATTGAAGTCATATATGCTAGAAACCTCTATTTCAAAAATTTTATTCAGAGGTCACAAAACTCTTGTGGCATAAATGGCAATATAAAGAGTGCAATTTAATAGATCTGAGACATAAAGAAATCCTTCTTCAAAGGGAACTAAAAAACACTATAAGAGATAGGCCTGGATTTAATTGGCAAGTGCTTAAGGGCTGCTCTTTGAGGTACTCTTTCCTTCAGATCTGATAAAAACTGGAAGCATTTGTAAGAAACTCTTTTGAAAAATAAGGTGTTAAGATTAGGTAGCAAAACTGTTAATCGGCTTCCCTTTGTCATGTCCTGCTAGCTTATAAAGAGTTGAAAGAGTAAACTTAGAAACCAGGTGACCCTGTGGAATATCCCTAACAGTGAGATCAGGACACAGCATGAGTGTACACAGCAGCAAAAGAGGAAAAGGTAGTAATTGAAGAGCATAGAACTTCTTAGAGATGAGTTGAGTGAAATGGTTCTTGGGAAAAAAAAGAAAAGAAAATGGTTCTTGAAGTGAGTCTGTGGTGGTGGGGGTGGAAAGTATTTGAACGTGGCTTTTTGGGAGATTTTTCTTTTTAAAGACGAAAGAATTCTATAAAAAATAGTTCATTTTATAGCCCCTAGAGAGAAGAATTCAGAGTTTGAAGACAATATTTGTGGTTTTGTTGTTTTTTAAAAAATCACATACACATACCAAAACATATAGTTACAGTAATTTTTACATGGACAACTCAGCGACATTGACTATTGGGTTGTATGACCATTCTTGCTCCACTTTTATGAGATATACTTCTTTAATCAAAATAAAGTCATTGCTGTATGAGTTTCTAATTTATCTTCTAAGTTTCAACTGTCACTTCTATACTACAAAGATAGCTCTTAAAAGAACATATGTTCAAGGCTTCGATGCTTTACTAATTTAGCTAAACTATTATTTGATTTTAAAAAGACTTCAAGAGATATTTTTCATTTAAGGTTTAGAGATTATTTTAGGGCAAAAAGTTCATCTGCCATCATGGCTCAAAAATTTGGGAATCTCTAAGAATTTGAAATTCTACTCCATGCTTCTCTCTTTTGACCAAGATTCTGCTATAAAATTTTTATCAAATACTCAATACCAGTAGGCAGACATCATCTAGTTCTTCCTGAATGAAGGCCAAAGAAGCAGTTGTGCATAGAATGCATTAACGATATATTCCATATCTTTGTCCTATTTTCTTTCTGTTGACAAGGTGAATTGAGATCCACCGGCATGTCTAATTTCAATCACAGAGACTCACTGCACAATAAAAGAGTTAAAAAATAGAACAGAACTCACACCTTACAGACAGAACTTCACACATTAATAATTACCTTGAAGTTCCCAAGAAACTATTATCCTAAACCTTCAAACGAATGAACAAAACTCCATGAAGGTTTTGATTGTATAAGAACAATATTAATAGGTACTTACTCATTCTCTCTCTCTGTCTCCTATCTCTCTTATTCCCGTTCACCTCCTCCTTCTCTTGACATTGTTGTAAATATATCTACCAGACAATTGCCAATTCCAAAGATTAGCTTAAGAAGATAATACAAAGTATTACAGTGAAATGTGTATCATTTCTAAAGCTGAGAGAACTAAAGAATAAATTCAGATCTTGAGTTGCAATACCTAGGGTGTAATGGACAAAGCATTAAATGATCCAGGAAGCATCAAAAGAAGATAGAAGGAATTACAGTCGTGTGCCAAAATGAATTGGCTGACATGGACCCTTATTAGGAAATAGTGTATGATAAAATCTATGTTACCAATATTTCATATAATCAATAGCATATGATAAAAATAAATAAATTCAAACTTCACTAAAGGTATTGGCAAAAAATAAGGCCCCTGGAATTGATGAAATACCAACTCACATATTAAAACAACTGATGCAACCCTAGACTTGTTCATTAGGTTTTGAGAAGAAATCTGGAGGTCAGATATCTACCAGTGGACTGGAAGAAATCAATATTTATTCTCCTCACCAAAAAAAGGTAGTTTAACATAATGGGAACATCATAAAAAAATGTCAGTACCTTATGAAAGCATAGTCCTGCTGATGATTATTCAGAAATGGCTAAAGCTAAAGCACCAACAAAGAACAGTGAGAACTTGATGTAAAATTTAGAGGAGGTCATGGCACAAGGGATATCATTTCTGTTTTCAGATGGATTTTAGCAGAAAGAAGAATATCAGAAGAATGGCTACATTTTATTGATGTATGCATCATGACAAATTATGACTAATAGTGAGAAAAATGGGACTCTGAAAACACTTACATGTGCTCATGCAAAACCTCTACCTAGACCAGGAGACTGTTAAACAAGCAGCAAGGGTAAACTACTGTTCTTATTGTCCATGCTGTCTATTCAAGTATGACTTATAATGACCCTATGAACAACAGATCTGAAACCTATTTTATCCTGTGCCATCTTCACACTTTTGGACACACTGGAGCCCATTGTGCATTCACCATGTCAATCCACCTGTAGAGGGTCTTCTTCTCCTTTGCCAACCCTCCACCTTTCCAAGCATCATGTTCCTCTCCAATGAATAGCACCTCCTAGCAATATACCTGAAGTATGTGAGGCAAAGTCTCTTCATCCTTGCCTCCAAAGAGCACTCTGATTGCCAGAACATATTTGTTTGTTCTTTTGGCCATCCATAGGATGTTCGGGGCTTTTCTCCAACACCACAGCTCAAAGGCATCAATTCTTCTGTCATCTTTATTAATTTTCCAGCTCTCAATGCATAGCAGGTGATTAGAAATACCATGGCCTGCAACATTGTTCTCAATGGAGAGAGGTTAAAGGCATTCCATTTAAGAACAGGAACTAGTCAGGGATGCTCATTATCACCTGTCTTATTCAATATTTTATTGGAAGTCTTAGCAATAGCAATAAGACAAGAGAAAGACAT
>NW_006399768.1:232531-234510 GCF_000299155.1 Elephantulus edwardii | reverse complement strand
AACAGGGTAAAAAGGGAAGCCAAAGACTGGGAAAAAGTGTTTGGTAATGACATGTCAGATAAGGGACTTATATCTAGAATTTTAAAAATACTTGAGCACCACAACAAGATAAAGGTAAATAATCCAATCAAAAAATGGGCACAAGATATGAAGAGACACTTCACCAAAGAAGACATTCACATGGCCAACAAGCACATGAAGAAATGTTCAATCTCCCTAGCTGTAAGAAAGATGCAAATCAAGAAAAGTATGAGATTTCATCTCACCCCAGTAAGACTAGCAAAATTTAACAGAACAGCAAGCAACAAATACTGGGGAGGTTGTGCAAAGACTGAAACCCTTATTCACTGTTGGTGGGAATGTAAAATGGTGCAACCACTGTGGAAAGTGGTGTGGCACTTTATCAAAAAGTTGCAAATAGAGATACCATTTGACCCAGCATTTCCACTACTGGGAATATACCCTAAAGAGACCATGACCACCATCCAAGCAGATATGTGGATACCCATGATTATAGCAGCTTTGTTCACAATAGCAAGGAATTGGAAACAACCCAAGCACCCATCAACAAACAAATGGATAGAGAAGCTGTGATATATTCACACAATGGAATACTATTCTGCATTGAAAAACAAGGAACTTATGCTGAGTGAAATATCTCAGTCACAAAAGGACAAATACTGTTTGGTGCCACTGTTGTAGAATGAGACTGACATCAGGGTTGGGGTAAGACTGAGAAAAACTGTATAAATTATGTTCACTACATTGAAACCAATGAGGGAGAGAACAGTTTAAAAGCAATATATTTTAAGGCACTATGATTATCATAAGAGTTCAGAATGAGGGTTTCAGAGTGGAGTATACTCAGGGTGGGGGCAGTGGAGTACAGGGGAATTGTATACCAATGAAGTAATTTTTCTTTTGCTTTTTAAGGAGAAGCGCAAACTGGGGGTGGGGCGTGGGGAGAAAAGTACAACAATGAATGAATGGAAATCCAAAATCTCTATAAATGTTTGTTGAATAGAATAAAAAACAATGCAAAATAGAACTCAGATAAAGAAAAAAGAAAGACCATGGCCTGAATCTGACATACCTCAGTCCTCAAATTGACATCATATGGAAAGAGAATACAATCTTGACCTGCTCTCTTCTTAATTTTAAACCATGCAATGTCCCCATGCTCTATTTGTACAGCAGATCTGGGTGTTAGGATTTTCATGAGCACAATTAAGTGCTCTGAGACTCCCATTTTTCTCAGTATCAGCCACAGCTTGTTATGATCCACAATGTCAAATGCTTTTGCATAGTCAATAAAGTACAAATAGATATTTTTCTGGTATTCTTTTTTTTTTAAGTCTTTACTTTCCACCAGGATCCACCTGACATCTGTGATGATATCCCTTGTGCCATGACCTCTTTCAAATCTATGTACTGTTCCAGCTGATTTTGAATGATTTTCAGGAGTATTTTGCTTGGATGTGAATGCTTCTTGGCTTAAAATCAATAAACGTGTGCATCAGGATTGCATATTTTCTCCATACCTCCTCAATCTGTATGCCGAAAAAAAATCATTTGAGGGTTGGATTTTATGGAGAAGAATGTGGCATCAGGATTAGAGACTCATCAACAATATGCATTATACAGATGACAGCCTTGTTTGCTGAGAATGAAGGGAACATGAAGTTGTTACAAAAGATCAAGAACCTCAATACATCTCAACATCAAGAAAACAAGACCTCACTGCTGGGACAACAGGCAATATCCTGACAGATGGAAAAAATATTGAAGTTGTCAATGATTCTGTCCTGCTTAGACCCACAATCATCACCTTTGTTACTAACCAGCCAAAATATCAAAAGAGAAATTGCACTGGGGAAAATCTGTTGTCAGGGACCTTTCCAGAATAATAAAGAGCATTGATGCCAGCTAAAAGACTAAGATGCATCTGAGCCATGCTTTTCCTAATGAGAAAACTTTTT
>NW_006399768.1:213177-232046 GCF_000299155.1 Elephantulus edwardii | reverse complement strand
TCACCCATTTTGAATAATATTGCATGAGTTCCTTGTTTTTCAATGCAGCATGGTATTCAATTGTGCGAATATACCACAGCTTCTCTACCCATTTGTTTGTTGATGGGCATTTAGGTTGTTTCCAACTCCTTGCTATTGTAAACAAAGCCGCGATAAACATGGGTATACATATATCTACTTGGATGCCATTTGGACAAAGTAAAACCAGGGTGTTTCTTGGAAACAAGAATAGTGAAACTTCATCTCACACACGATGCGCATCTTATGAGGAGGTGCTAGTCAACAAAAAAGAACATTATGCTTGGAAATATAAAGGGTCAGATTAAGAGAGTGAGATCTTTGGCAACACGGATTGACACTGTGACTGTAGTAATGTGCTCAAGCGTGATGGTGAGAACAGAACATGGTAGAACAAGTATCAGATCCATGTTCATAGAGTCTCTCTGAGTCATATTTGACTTGATTCCACCTATTAATCACAACACCATAACCGTTGACATGAATTTCAGTATCTTACTGTCCTATTTTAAACCCTTTGGTTTTCCCCCTATTACTGTTAACCCCAACTTCAGTCTTTTTTCTTGCCTCTGGTGGTTGTTATGTACCTCTGAGTCTGAACTGATCCATAGCAGACACTCCAGCAGGTTTTGCTTATTTTACTGTAGAGCAGCTGATGACCTCAAACTATGTAGCTTCTGGTTTGCAGCATAGCTTCTTGCCACATCTCTGATTACTACTAATAAATATTGATCTCTATTTAGTGTTCTCCTTCTCTCTCTCCTCATTCCTATCTGGCCCTCCAATAGATTTTTGAAGGCTGTAAATTATGTGAGAAGAAAATACCCATCTTTCCCTTGCAGAGGTACTGATAGATTTAATCTAGCAGAAAGGTATATAGCTTCTGAGTTAGCATCTTCCTAAAGACTAAACCACCAGAGCTCTTTACTATATTGTTGTTGTTGTTGTTGATGTTATGTGCCATCAAGTAGCTTGCGACTCATAGCAACACTGTGTACAACAGCCCTAAACTCTGTTCTGTCCTGGGCCGATCTCATTATCTCTGACACACTCATCTCAATTACCCCAGTCACTGAATCAATCCATCTCCTAGAGGACGTTCCCCTCCTGTGCCTGGCCTCCACTCTCCCAAGCATGATGTCCTTCTCCAAGGACTGGTCTATCCTTATAACATGACCAGAGTATGTGAGAAAAAGTCTCGGAATCCTTGCCTCCAAGGAGCAGCCTGGTTTAACCCTCTCCAGGATGAACCTGTTTTCTTAGCAGTCCATGGTACCTTCAAAACTCTTCTCCAACACCAAAGCTCAAAGGCATCAACTCTCCTTCTATCCTCCCTAGGCATTGTCCAACTCTCTGATGCATAACAAGTGATTGCAAAGACCATGGCCTGTATCAGATGCCCCTTAGTCTCCAGAGAGGCACCATTGCTCTTCAGTACTTTAGAGAGGTCCCTAACCGCAGACTTTCCCGTCACAACATGTCTTTTAATTTTCTGGCTGCTGGTGCCAAGAGTGTTGATTGTGGAGCCAAGCAGACTAAAGCTATGAACAATCTCAATCTCTTCACCATCCATCCTGATGCTGCCAATTGGTCCAGTGGTGAGAATCTTTGTCTTCTTGACATTGAGCCTCAATCCATACTGAAGGCTGCAGTCCTTGACCCTCTGACACAAGTGCATAAGGTCCTCTTCAGTTTCAGCAAGCAGTATTGTGTCATCTGCAAAACGCAGATTGTTGATAGATCTTCCACAATCCAGATGCCACATTTCTTAGTAATGTCTAATAAACATTTGAGGAGTTCTTATCTAGTGGTAAGAGGTTGTATTACCAAACAAAAGGCATGCAATTAAAATCCACTAATTGCTCCAGGGAAGAAAGATGGAAAATCTCCAACACAACTGCAACAATAAACATTTCAGGGAACTCTAGTCATGTGTTCTGTAAAGAGTTATACTAGTAACCCAAAGGTCATGCTCCCCCTGGCAGTTTAAATTCATTAGTAGCTCCATAAAAGAAAGATGGGCAATATCCTTCCTTATAATTTACAGCCTCTTAAACCAATAAATGATCAGCTATAAGTTGTTTCAAATTTGAGGACAATGAGTAATAAGAGGACATATATTTGGATAAATGTTTTCCCTTTGATGTCCATTTCACTTAAATGTAGTTAAGAAATATTTGTCCTTTTGTAGTTGACTTATTTCACACAACTTAATGCTGAAGATTTCCTTTATGCTTTATAAATAAAATTGGTATGAAAATTAATTAAATAGAATACAGTACTTGTTCTATAAGCTATTCCCTAAATGACTGGAACTCAGCCAAGAATAAGTTCAAGTTTACAGAAAATAATTCAGAAATAAACACAATTATTTCAAGGCTATATTCATTTGCTAATGCTGCAGCAAGAAAAACAACACATATGAGCAAGTCTAATGGTCAGAAATAAATGTTGCCCTTTGGATGTTGTTTATTTTATTGCTGTCAAGTTGGCTCTGACTTATGGATAGTTTTCTAATTGATTTCCAATGTTATAAATTGCACAGGAGATTGTTCATCCTCATGTTTCTCCCATAGAACTGCTGGTGCATGCAAACTGCCTAAGAAGTAAGACCTTAGACATAGCAGTGAAATCAATTCTCTAAGTACACCACCAACAAAACTCCAGAAGTCTGAATTCAGAAATAAAAGGAAGTTTGCCTCTCTGTAAACTTAAGGGAAAATCATTGCCTCAACTTTATGCCAGTTTTTCTAGATTCCTTAATGATCTCCATGTAACACATACCTTTTCTTCTGTTTGTGTTTGTGCTTGTGACCAATCTGCTCAGCTGAAACTCAAGAGCAATTAAATTTAAAAGTGCCAAGAAGTCAAAGCAAAGGGAAGAAATTAATGTATTAAGGAGTTGGACAGGAGATTCCAAAGGGCAGCATGGGAAGACAAAGTAAAGTATTACCATGACATGTGCAAGGAGCTGGAGTCAGAAAATCAAAAGGGCTGAACTCACTCAGCATTTCTTAAGCTGAAGGAATTGAAAAAGAAATCCAAGTCTTGAGTTGCAATACTTAAGGATGTTTTGGGCAGAGTATTAAATGTTCCAGGAAGCACTGAAAGAAGATGGAAAAAGAGTGTAGAGTCATTGTACCAAAAGAAATTTGCAGACATAGAAGAATTTCATGAAACAGTGTGTGAGCAAGATCCTATGGTGATGAAGGAAGACGTTCAAGCTGCTTTGAAAGAATTGGCAAAAAACAAGGCCCCAAGAATTGATGGCATACTGATTGACATATTTCAATAAACAGATGATACCCTGGATAGGCTCATCAAATTCTGCCAAGAAATCTGGGGGACAACCACCTGGCAAACTGACTGGAAGAGATCTATCAATAATTGTTCCCATTTCAAATAAAGGTGATAATGACAGAGTGTGAAAATTATCAAACGGTATCACTGATAACATTATTCTGCTGATGATTATCTAAAAAATGACTGGAACAACACATCTACAGAGAACTGCCTGAAGTGAACGCTGTGTTTAGAAGAAGTCATGACAGAAGGGATATTATAGCTAATGTCAGGTGGATCATGGCTGAAAGTAGAGAGTACCAGGGTAATATCTATCTGTGTTTCATTGACTATGCAAAAACATTTAACTATGTAGATCATAACAAACTGTGGCTGACTCTGAGAAGAATGGGAATCCCAGAACACTTGATTGTGCTTGTGTGAGACCTATACATGGACCAGGAGGCAGTCATCAGCCCAGAGAAAGGGAATGATGCATGGTTCAAAATTGGGAAAGGTGTGTGCCAAGGACATGTCCTATCTCCATAGCTTTCCAATCTATATATGAAACAGATTATCTGGGAGGCTGGGCTCTATGAGGAGAAATATGGCATTAGGATTGGAGGTAGATTCATCAACAATCTGCATTATGAGTTATTTGGGGAGGGAACCCCTGTTGTTCAGCTTGACCACGTGTGAGCCCTTAACTCAATCAACAGGGAGGTTCTGAGCACCTCGATGGAGGCAAGAAGCCACTTCCAGAAGGAAATAACAGACTTCTTCTTTTGTCATTCAGGTGTTTTTTGGGGAAAACTGCTATTAGGCCTTGGATTTGCAGGCCTTGGGCCAAGAAGAGAGATCAAATATATAGGGTTCCACAAAACATTGTTGTACATTGGGTAATTTTATTGTTATAACAGCCTAGGATCTACAAAGAAAAGACTCCTATAGTGTCAAGAAAGCAGCAATCTGCATCAGCCTTTATGGAAAAAAACAAAATAACCCTTCTCCTAAAAAGACAGACCCATTAATACCCCTGATAGAAAGAATCAGAAGAATTATGTTGATGTAGAGTTATTTGATAAGCTACAGAAAAAGATTCAAATGTCAGAAGAAATAATGGAAGTCTGTAAGATAGCAAATACTTCAGAGATATGAATCCTGAAGAAATATAAGGATAAAGGAAAACTTGAACAGATATGAATGAAATTTCAAAAGATGGAAGAAAAAATTGATAGAATAGACAAAGACATGCAAGAAATTAAAAATCATCAAAAGACAGAGAGGGTACAGCCAACACAGTACTAGAAATAATAACAGAAAAGTATGAAAATGCAATCTAGAATATTAAGACCAAAATGACAGAAGTATCCATGCTGGTAGGACAAAAAAGTAGAACTGAAGAAATAGAACAGAGAGTTGGTGAACTGGAAGACAAAAGCCTCATTAGAAACATACTTGAAGAAAGTTCCAAGATGAGATGTAAAGAAAATGAGGAAACCATTAGGATTGGGTGGGATGACATCAAATGGAATAACATGGGTATTATTGGAATTCCAGAACATGAAAGTGACAGGGAAATCACTGAGAAGATTGTGGAAGAAGGATAAGAAGAAAACTTCTCAGCTATTTTAAAGAACAGCAAAATTCACATTCAATAAACACAAAGAACACTAAATAGACTAGACCCAAAAAGAAGAAACAAAAAGACATATCGTAGTCAAATTCTCCAAATTAAAAGATAAGGATAGAATTCTAAAAGCAACATGAGAAAAACAAAGAATTACAAAGAGGAAACAATTAGATTAAGTTCTGATTTCTCAACTAAAGGCATGCAAGCCAGAAGGCAATGGGATGTCACATACCATTTGCCAGCCAAGGATACTAGATTCAGCAAAGCTCTCTATCAAATTTGAAGAGAAAATTAGATTATTTGAAGAAAAGAAAGGACGTTGAGGAATTTGTGAAAACAAGACCAAAACTATATGAAATTTTGAATGAAATTGCACACACACACACACACACACACACATACACACACACACACTGAATGGACAATAATAACCAGAAACAACAGAAAAATAAACACAGCAAAAATTACAAATGTAAAACTTGGTCTGACAATAATCATACTTAATGTGAATGGACTAAATGTACCAATTAAGAGAAAAAGAGTAGCAGAATGGATAAAAAAACCCCAAAGCCTATCATTATGTTCTCCACAAGAGACACATCTGAAAAAGGAAAAGAAAGAGATTCAAAATCAAAGGCTGGAAAAAAATATACCAAGCAAATGGCAACCTCAGAAAAGCAAGAGTGGCAATACCACTGATAAATCTGATAAAATAGATTTCAGACTGAAAACCACCATCGAAGATAAGGAAGGGAATTAAATACTGATTAAAGGCACAGTAGATCAAGAAGATATAATTTTGGTCAATATCTATGCACCAAATTATAGACTTGCAAAATACATAAAACAATTTGGTTAAGAATTGAAGAGAGAAATAGCACCACAATAGTGGTAGGAGATTTCAGCACATCACTATCACCCAAGGATAGGTCAACTCAAAAGAAACTCAACAAAGACACAGAGGATCTAAATTATACAATCAGTCAACTCAAAAATGTAGTTATATTCAGAATATTGTACCCAACTAAAACTCAATTCATTTTCTTCTCAATTGCACATGGTACATTCTCCAAAATTGGTTACATATTAGGACACAAAGCAAGTCTCAACAAATTAAAAGACATAGCAATAATACAAAGTATTTTCTCAGACCAAAAATCCATAAAACTAGAAATTAACCACAAAACTGTAAAGCTTACAAAACCACCCATGTGGAAATTAAATGACTCTCTGCTAGAACGTAACTGGGTTATAAAAGAAATAAAGACTGAAATAAAAAAACACTTCCTTGAAACAAATGATAATGAAAATACAACAACTAACTCAACATCTTCAGCAAATAGAAAAAGATCAAAAATCTAATCCTATAACCTGTAGAAGAAAAGAAATTTTAAGGACAAGAGCTGAAATAAATGAAATAGAAAACAGAAAAACAGTAGAAACCATCAATAGGAACAGGAGCTGGATTTTTAAAATGGTCAATAAAATTGACAAACCACTTGCAAATTCAACAAAAATAGGAAAAGACACAGATAACTCAATTAAGAAACAACAGAGGTGACATCACAGCAGAATGAGAAGAAATTAAATCGATGATATCAAAAGTCTACAAAAAGGTATACTCTGATAAACTTGAAAACCTAAAGGAAATGGACAAATTCCTTAAAATGCATCCCTTGTCCAGACTGACAAGGACAGATCCAGAACACTTGAACAGACCTATCACAAGAGAAGAAATTGAAAAGGTCATAAAAGACTTCCCCATAAGAAAATTTCTGGACTGGATGACTTTATAGCTGAATTCAACCAAACATTCAGAGAAGATTTAGCCCTCATTCTACTTAAATTATTTTTAAAAAACTGAAAAAGAAAGAAAACTTCCAGAGTTATTCTATGAAGCAAGTATAATCCTAATACCAAAATCAGGCAGATATATTATCAAGAAAGAAAACTACAGACCAATATCTTTCAGGAAAATAGATGCAAAAATCCTTAACAAAATCCTAGCCTATAGTATCTAAAAGACAAAAAAAAAAAAAATTCACCATGACCAAGTGAGATTCATAACAGGTATGTAAAGATGATTCAGCATAGGAAAAACAATCAATGTAATTCACTATATTAACAAAGTAAGTAATAAAAATGGTATGATCTTAGTAATTGATGCAGAAAAGGCTTTTTGACAAACACAACACCCCTTCCAGATAAAGGCATTCAGTAAAATTGGAATAGAACATAGTGAAAATTACATATGCAAAACCAAGAACCAACATCATTTTCAGTGGATAAGGAGTAAAAACATTTTCCTTGCAAACAGGGACCAGACAATGATTCCCACTGTCACCACTTCTTTTCAATATTGCATTTTAAGTGCTTGCTAGAGCAATATGACAAAAGAATAAAATAAAAGGCACTGAGATCAGTAAACATATGTTTAAGCTGTTGCTGTATGCAGATGCTATGATAGTTTACATAGAAAACTCCAAAGATTCAACAAAAACCCTATTATAGTTAGTAGGCCAATTTAATAGACTGGCAGGATGTAAGATCAATATCCAAAAATTGACAGGATTCCTCTACAGTAACAAAGAGAACTCAGAGAAGGAAAAGAAGAAAGCGAAAGAATTTACAATGACCAGCCACAAATTGAGATACTTGGGCGTGAACCTAACTGGAAATACAAAAGACTTAAACAAAGACTTTTCTTCAAGACACAATAATCTTTTTTGTTGCCTGACTGCCGCCATCATGGGTCGCATGCATGCTCCCGGGAAGGGCTTGTCCCAGTCGGCTCTTCCCTATCGCTGCAGCGTCCCCACCTGGCTGAAGGTGACATCTGACGACGTGAAGGAGCAGATCTACAAACTAGCTAAGAAGGGTCTAACTCCTTCCCAGATCGGTGTGATCCTCAGAGATTCACATGGTGTTGCACAAGTGCGTTTTGTGACAGGCAACAAAATCCTGAGAATCCTTAAGTCCAAAGGACTTGCTCCTGATCTTCCTGAGGATCTCTACCATTTAATTAAGAAAGCTGTTGCTGTTCAAAAGCATCTTGAAAGGAGCAGAAAGGATAAGGATGCTAAATTCCGTCTGATCCTGATTGAGAGCCGAATTCACCAATTGGCACCATACTATAAGACAAAAAGAGTCCTTCCTCCCAATTGGAAATATGAATCATCCACAGCCTCTGCCCTGGTTGCATAAATTTGGCTTTATGTACTTGAGCAATAAAATCATTGTTTAACTACAAAAAAAAAAGACACAATAAAAGACCTAAATAAATGGAAAAATGGGCCCTGTACATGGCTAGGAAGACTCAATATTGTGAAAATGACAATCCTACAAAAAGCAATATACATGTTCAATGCAATCCCAATCCACATACCAAATTCATTTTTCAAGGAAATTGAAAGGGAAATTATCAAATTTATTTGGAGAGGCAAGAGACGCTGAGAAACAAAAATGAGGTTGAAGGCATAGCACTTGCTGACCTCCAAACCCACTACACAGTAGTAGTAATTAAAACAACATGGTACTGGTACAATGACAGACACATAGAAACAGAATTAAGAACCCAGAAATAAATCCAGCTATCTATGGTCAACTGGTAGTCAATAAACAAATTAAAGTTATCAAATGGGAAAATGATAACTTCTTCAACAAACAGTGCTGGAAAAACTGGACTTCTACCTGCAGAAAGCTGAAACAAGATCCACATGTCACACCATACACAAAAATTAACTCAAGGTGGATCAAAGACCTGGGAGTAAAGTCCAAAACCATACCATTCATAAAAGAAAAGCTGGAATCAAGCTTAGAAGCATTAGTTCAGGGTATAAAGAGACTGTCAAATACAACCAGAAATGCACAATCTGAAGAGGATAAAATTGATGCATGGGACCTTCTAAAGATTAAATCCATTAAAACCTTTTTTTTTCTAACAGGGTGAGAAGAAAACCTACAGACTGGGAACAATCATTTGGTAATAAAATCTCAGACAAGAGCCTTATAACAAAGGTTTACAGAATATTTCTGGGCCTCCACAAGAAAAAGACTGATAACCCAATTATAAAATGTGAAAAAGACATGGAAAGAATTTTCACAAAGGAAGATATTCGAATGTCAAACAGACCCATGAAGAAATTTCCCAAATCACTGGCAATAAGAGAGATGCAAATCAAAACCACAATGAGACAATCACTCTCCACTAATAGAAGCAAAGTTTAACAGGGCAGCAAGTAATAAATAATTGTTGGAGAGGATGTGGTAAGAAAGGAGCACTTATATATTCTTGGTAGTACTGTAAAATCATACAACCAGTCTGGAAGGCAGTTTAACAGTTCCTCAAAAAGCTGAACCTATATAGAAATTCCTTATGACCCACTATTTGGAATATACCTTGAGAAAATTATGACTGAGGCACAAATGGAGATTTGTACACCAATGTTCATAACAGTGTCATTCACCATTACAAGAACATGAAAACAGCCAACCACAAACTAATGGATTGAGAAATTATGGTACAATCACACAATCGAATATTAATGCAGCATGCAGGAACAATGATTTTGTAAATCATTACCTAACTTTGGAGGGACTGGAGAGCATTATGTTGAGTGAACTAACTCAGTCGCACAAGGATAAATATTGTATAAAACCATTCTTGTAGAATGACTATAAGTAAAATATCCAAGAGGGGTGAGAGAGATTGGAAGCAGAGGAATAAGGATGTGTATGGGGAGGGGGGATTAATCATGGGGTTGTACTATTTGATGGGTGGGGGGATAAGGGAAATAGAAAAGACTTGTTCTTGAAAACAATGTATTTGAATTTTGTAAATAAACTAATAGAAATTTAAAAAACAAAATCTGTGTTATGTAAATGGCACAACCTTTCTTGCTGAAAGTGAAGAGGACCTGAAATGTTCACCGTAGAGCATCAAGGACTTCAGCCTTCAATATAGATTGAAGCTCAACGTCAAGAAAACAAACATTCTCACCATTGGGCTGATTCGAGGCATCATGATAGACGTTGAAGAGATTGAGATTGTTGACAGCTTCAGCTTGCTTGGCTACACAATCAACACTCTTGGTACCAGCAGCCAGGAAATAAAAAGACAAATTGCATTGAGGAAGTCGGTTGTCCTCTCCAAAGTCATGAAGAACAATGATGTCAGTCTGGATACTAAGGTGCACCTGACACAAACCATGGTCTTTGAAATTACTTGCTATGTATGCCTCAGAAAACTGGATAATGAGTAGGGAGGATAGAAGGAGAGTTGATGAATTTGAGCTGTGGTGCTGGAGAAGAGTATTGAATATGCCATGGACTGCTAAGAGAATAAACAAGTTCATTCTGTAGTGGGTGAAGCAGGCTGCTCCTTGGAAGCAAAGATTCTGAAGCTTCATCTGACATACTTTTGACATGTTGCAAGGCAGGATCAGTCCTTGGAGAGGAACATCGTGCTTGTGAAGGTGGAGGGACAGCATAGGAGAGGAAGACCCTCAATGAGATGGATTGATTCAGTGACTGGGATAATGGGGATAGGTGTGTGGGAAACAAGATTGACACAGGAAAGAACAGGGTTTAGGGCTGTTATACATAGCATTGCTATGAGTCACAGGTGACTCAACAGCACACGATAACAACTACCCTATATGGTAAAAGCTCATTAACATAACAAAGAAAAATGGATTATATTTTATAAAGGATTGGACTTAAAACACACAATGAGGAGTAAAGAGGCAATTCTGTCTATAATAAGGACAGAGACTAAATTTACTACACTGAAAATTAATAATAAGTGGTAATTTATCCAACAAGTATGAACATAAAAATTTTTCAAAAATAAATAATGTGACAAAGTGTATATAAATATATAAATAATCAGGATTTCTGTTAAATAAACAAGAAATGGTTCAAAGGTGTTAGAACTAACACATCTAGAAAGTTAGAAGCATAAAAAAAATGGTTAATTTTTAACTTTTTAATATTATTTTGGCATAATACAGCTCTCACAGAAGTTTAATTATGAAATTCAAACTAATCAGAACCAGGTAGAAAAAGAAAGAAATAAAAATTTGAACTAAGTGATATTGTTCTGTGGGAACTAATGATATCTTAGTAGAGAAAAAAGAAGAAACTTACAAATTAATACCACACTAAATAATGAATTTAAGAATAAGTTTATTACAATTATAAGTATAAATGCTATGGAAGAGACTCACATAAATCTCAAGAAGAATATTTTCTTCTCTTTCCACTCAGAATTGTACTTGTTATAAAATAAATGTCAGTATAGTAAAATTTTAAAAAACAACCTTATCATAATATATCTATTAATCTAGAATATCTTTAAAATTCATATTATTACTTAGTTAACAAATTATGATGTTGTTACATGCTGTTGAGTCACTTGGAACTCATAGTGACCCTATGCTTAAGAGTTCTGAACTCTGTCCTGTACTTAGGCAGTCCCGTTGTCTCTGACACATCTAACGCCATTACCCCAGTTACTGTGCCATTTCATCTCATCCACGGTCTACCTGTCCTTCGCTGTTCCTCTATCCTTTCAAGCATGATTTCCTTCCACCATCTTCTCTTACATTGTGAAAAGTGTTCTCTTCTCTTGATCCCACAGCTATTGTTGATTTGTAAGACCATGTGTCTGCAGTCAAGATGGCTAATGACTTCCCCCAACAGTGGCTAACACAAATGGCTTTTTGTTGTTGTATACTGTCAAATCAGAGCTAATCCATAGCTGACCCTCCAGTGGGTTTTCAAAGGCAGTTAATCTCACTGGAGGAGATTGTCTATCCTCCCTCAGAGCAACTTGTGGCCTTGAAAAGCGTATCTTTGGGATTGCAGTACAGCTTCTTGCCACTAGGTCACCAGAGCTCCCTACTCTAGAAAGGCCAATTTCCAAGCATTCTGAAACCCTTGCTTACCAGCACCAGTCTTCAATGAGATGGAAAAGACAATTTTTAGTTTTATCTGGAAAGGATTGTTGTTGTTGTTGTTGTGTTGTTGTGTACCATTAAGTTGGAACTGACTCATGGATGAATTTCCCTCTGGTGGATTTTCAGAGGCATTTAATCACACAGCAAGATATTGCTCATCCTTCTCCTCTGAAGCAGTAGGTGTACCGTGAACCACTACCCTTTAGGATTGAAATGTGACTTATTGCCCCTAAGCCACCAGAGATCCTATGAAAAGCATAGAGACCTCAAAAAAGCAAAGTAGCACTGGAAAAAAAAAACAAAGTGAGAAGTTTCACACTCTCTGACCTCTAAAGTATTACACAGTCATAGTAGTAAATACAGCAAGGTGTTTGTAAGGTGACAGAAACTTAAATCAATGGAATAGAATTGAGAACCAAGAAATCAAACTTTCTACTTATAGTCAACTGGTCTTCATCAAGGAGATGAAATACAGTAATTGGGAAGATGATAGCCTCTTTAACAAATGGTGTTGGGAAAATTGGACAACTATCAGCAGAAAAATTAAGGAAGAACCATACCTCACACGATAGACAAAAACCAACCCAAGGTAGATCATAAATCTAAAAATTAAAAAAAAAGTTTGGAGAAAAATTGCAAACAAAGTCAGAAGCCCTAATATACAGTATGAATAGACTTTCAAGCATAACTAAAAACCTACAACCAAGCAGATAAAATAGATCAAGAAGACCTTGTAAAAATAGAATTCTTGTGTGCCTCAAAAAATCTTCTCCAACAGAGTAAAGAGGAAGCCTGCAGACTGGGGAAAAAGTATTTGCAATTTACATATCTAGTAATGGACTCATAACTAAAATTCATAGAATACTCCAATATATCAACTAGTAAAAGACAACCAAATCTTAAAATTGACAGAAGAGATGAATAGAAATTTCACCAAAGAAGATTGTCAGCTAGCCAGAGAACATATGAAAAACTGCTCAAAATCACTAGTTTTTAGAGAGATGTAAAACGAAACAGTAATGAGATATCATTTCACACCAACAACAACAGCAAAATTCAACAGGACAGCAAACAAAAAAATGCTAATAAGAACATGGGAGATTATAATTCTTATTTAATGTTCACAGGAATATAAAATGGTCCAGACACTGGGGTTGGTAGGGTTGGCTGGTGCTTCTTAAGAAAGGTGGAAATAAAAATACTATTTGACCCAGCTACTCTGCTACTGGGAATATGTTGTTATTGTTGTTATGTGCCATTGAGTCACTTGCGACTCATAGCGACCCTATGTACAACAGCCCTAAACTCTGCTCTGTCCTGTGCCAATCGCACTGTCTCTGACACTCGCATCCCGATTACCCTAGTTATTGAATCAATCCACCTCATAGAGGGCCTTCCCCTCCTGCGCTGTCCCTCCACCCTCCCAAGCATGATGTCCTTCTCCAAGGACTGGTCACTCCTCACAACATGTCCAAAGTATGTTAGACGGAGCCTCAGAATCCTTGCCTCCAAGGAGCCACGTGGTTTAACCCTTTCCAGGACAAATCTATTTGTTTTCCTAGCCGTCCATGGTATTCTCAATACTCTTCTCCAGCACCACAGCTCAAAGGCATCAATTCTCCTTCTATCCTCCTTGGTCATGTATCAAACGCACCTTAGTTTCCAGAGAGACACCATTGCTCCTCAGTACTTTGGAGAGTTCTCTAACAGCAGAATTTCCCATGGCAATGCACCTTTTAATTTCCTGACTACTGGTGCTAAGAGTGTTGACTGTGGAGCCAAGCAAACTAAAGCTGTGTACAAGCTCAATCTCTTCACCATCCATCCTGATGCTGCCAATTGGTCCAGTGGTGAGAATCTTTGTCTTCTTGACACTGAACCTCAATCTATATTGTAGGCTGCAGGCCTTGGCCCTCTGCAGCAGGTGCTTCAGGTCCTCTTCAGTTTCAGCAAGCAGGGTTGTGTCATCTGCATAATGCAGATTGTTGATAAATCGTCCACCAATCTCCAATCTTGACCCCACATTTCTCCTCATAGAGCCCAGCCCCCCAGATAATCTGTTCTGCATATAGGTTGAAAAGGTATGGAGATAGGATGCATCCCTGGCTTACGCACTTCCCAGTTTTGAACCATGCAGTGTTCCCTTGCTCTGTTCTGACGACTGCTTCCTGGTCCAAGTATAGGTTTTGCATTAGCATGATCAAGTGTTCTGAATTCCCATTCTTCTCAAAGTCAGCCACAGTTTGTTATGATCCACAAAGTCAAATGTCTTTGCATAGTCAATGAAACACACATAGACATTCCTCTGGTATTCTCTGCTTTCAGCTAAGATCCATCTAAAAGCAGCTACAATATCCCTAGTACCACAACCCCTTCTAAACCCAGCCTGGACTTCTTGTATTTCTCTGCTGACATGCTGTTCCAGTCATTTTTTTATAATCTTCAGTAAAATATTGCTTGCATGTGAAATCAATGAAATTGTTCTAAGGTTTCCACACTCTTTTGGGTAAACTTTCTTTGGGATAGGAACAAATATAGATCTCTTCCAGTCAGTTGGCCAAGTGGTCGTTCTCCAGATTTCTTGGCACAACTTGGTGAGCACGTCCAGGGCAGCATCTGTTAGCTGAAATATGTCAATTGGTATACCGTCTATTCCTGGAGCCTTATTTTTTGCCATATCCTTCAAAGCAGCCTGAACTTCTTCTTTCATCACCATAGGCTCTTGCCCATATGTTGTTTCATGAAATTCTTCTGTGTCTTCCAATTCCTTTCGATACAGTGACTCAGTATATTCTTTCCATCTTCTTTTAACACTTCCTGGATCATTTAACATTCTGCTAAAAGCATCCTTGATTATAGCAACTCGAGGTTTGAATTTGTTCTTCAGTTGCTTGAGCTTAAGAAATGCTGAGCGAGTTTGGCCCTTTTGTTTTTCTGACTCCAACTCCTTGCACATTTCATTGTAATATTTTGCTTTGTCATACCGTGCTGCCTTTTCAAATCTTCTATTCAAATCTTTAGTGTCTTGAATTCTTCCTTCTGCTTTGGCTTCTCTGTGCTCCAATGCAATTTTCAGGGTCTCTTCTGACACCCATTTTGGTCTTTGCTTCCTCTTCTGTCTTTGCAATGACCTTTTGCACTCTTCCTGGATGATACCCTTGATATCCCCCCACAACTCATCTGGTCTTTGCTCATTAGTCTTCAAGGCCTCAAACCTGTTCCTGAGATGGCTCTGAAATTCAGGTGGGATAGACTCAAAGTCATATTTTGGTTGCCTTGGATTTGGTTTAATTTTCCTCAACTTCAGCTTGAACTTACATATGAGTATTTGGTGGTCCGTTCCACATTCAGCTCCTGGCCTTGTTTTCACAGCTGATATTGAGCTTCACCAGCAGTTCTTTCCACAGATGTAATCGATCTGATTCCTATGCATATCATCAGGTGAAATCCAAGTATATAACTTGCATTTATGTCTCTTAAAATTTGATCATTCTCTCTCTCCAGCTCCATTTCTGTCACAGAGTCCATGTTTTCCAACTACTGAATCTTCTTCTCTGTTCCCAACTTTTGCATTCTGGTCTCCCATTATTATCGATGCATCTTGATTGCATGTTCGGTCAATCTCCGATTGCAAAAGTTGGTAAAAATTGTTTATATCATCTTCCTTAGCTCTGGTTGTTGGTGCATATATCTGAATGATAGTGGTATTCTCTGGACTTCCTTGTATGCGTATAGATATTATCCTGTCACTGACAATATTGTACTTCAAGATGGATCTAGCAGTGACTTTTTTTAACTATGAAAGCAACTCAATTTTTTCTCACCTTTTCATCTCCAGAGTAATATATCATATGATCATCTGACTCAAAATGCCCCATGCCTGTCCCTCTCATCTATCCAATGCCTAGTATGTCAATATACTTGAAATAAATCAGAGCTGTGAGGCATGTATACTCTCATGTTTTTACGGCATTGTTCACAGTAGCAAGGAGATGGAAACAGCTCATTTGCCCATCAACAACTGAATGGATAGAGGAACTATGGAACATGTACCCAATAGAGTACAATGTTGCATTGAAAATAATGAGCCTCTAAAACACTACACAATGCTCAGTGAAATATCTGTCACCAAGGGACAAAATCTGCATAAAAATATTATTTTTATAACATCATTGAGACACAGGAGGGAGGCAAACAAGATAAGAATGGATAGACAATGATTATTGCACTGTATTGAGTGACAGGTAAGATAATCTGAAAGGAATGGATAATTAGAAACCATGTGATTGAAAAGGTGGGGGGAAAGGAAGAAAATTTCGGTGAATAAACAAATAATAAAAAGCTAAGTGAAAACAACCAAAAGTACACACACACCCCCCCTTAAAAAAGTATCATTTGTGGTACAAAAGATGATGATATATTTATTATATTATGTTTTATTTATGACATATATTATATTATTAATTTATGATATGATATGATTGATATGATATGATATGATATTATTAACATCATCTCAGTAGATTATGAGCCACATGAGTTTGGATACTTTGCCCTTTATGTATGTTCTCCAAGGAAAAGAAAGAATTCAAAAATCTAGATACTAAAAAAAATATGTTCTATGCAGCACTTGAATACTATATACTTTTCTACAGAGACCAAAACACTCACAATTATAATTTCATTTGCTTGAAAAATATTTACAACAGCATTACAAGTTAGGTACGAATATTATTCCCTAATAGCTGAGAAAATTGAAACATAGATTGGTTACAATAATTTGGTGAATGTTAAAGAATAACAGATTTGTAGATTAAACCTAGGCAATAGGCACTAGACTATGAAACGGTATTATTCTTAGTTATACTAGAGGATAAATTACTAAGCACTATAAATAAAAGCAGTAGAATGAAAACCACTCTGCTTTTATTAATAAATGATTTATATATATAATCAGTCTGAGACTCTGGATGCCATGAAATCACTATTTCTGCACCATAATGAATGTTTTCATTTCCTAAGGTTGATGACACAGTGGAAGTTCTGTCAAAGCACTGAGGGCTAGTAGTATGAGAATAAGTTCTTGTAGGACTTCACTTTCTTTGGAGGCTTTGGAAAAAATCTTTCTTTACCCCTTTTGATTTAGGATAACTCCAGATGTTCTTTATTTTTTGTGGCAGCAAAGCCTGCCTTCACTGTAATAAGGTCTTCTTCATTGTACGTATGTGTAAGTTCTCTTTTCATATTTTATAATCTCAGAAAATGCAACACATTGCCATTTAGTTGGAATGAGTCATAACCAAACCTTTGAGAGGTTTTCAGAGACTACCTAGCACAAGAGGAGATTGCCTGTCTTTCTCCTGAGGAGCAGCTGGTGGGTTTGAATGGCTGAACTTTGAGTAGGCAGCACACATCTCTACCTATTAAGTCACCAGAGCTCCTATATGTTAGAAACAAACAAAGCAAACAATCCCAAAACACTAATTCAAAAATATTTTATTACAGTTTTTATCTTTGTCCTTACCTTATCATTTGCAAGTAAGGCTATATTCTAAGATACCTATTGGCAAGCATTTTAAAGTGAATATTATTCAGTTCAATGGAACTGAGGAAAAGCTTATGGTTCCATTAGGCATAGGAGTTCAGTTTGGCGTATGTGGGTGTTGAAGTATAAAGAGGGCTTGATGTCAGATCTATGTCCAACATAATCCTAGAAAGAACTAAAATGGAATACCAGCAGAGATGATCTCTAAAGATAATCTTGCTGATAATCTCAAATGACTCTGCAAAAGAAACTATATATTCTAGACCTGCTCAAGAATATCCTCCCTTCCTTTTATCTTAAGAACAGAAGATAATATTTCTGCATTATAAGTCCAAATGTTTCTTTTCCTCAATCAAAACTCATGTCTCAGTTAAGAGTCCACATCCAATTCAAGGTAGTAACATGGAAAGGAAATATAAAACTTTAAGGATGTGTAGATGTTGAAGTGTCTATCAAAAAAAGGGAGGGTGGAGAAATAGACAAGAGTTAAAACTGTATCTGTTTCAGAGAGAGTTCTGGTCGCCTAATGTTAAAGCTGCATTGTAATAACAAAGGATGTGGCTCAAATTTACCAGCTTCCCTGTGGAAGAAGGATGGGCAATCTCCTCCCCTGTGATTCACTGCTTCTGAATATTTGTTGAAGGCTCAGCGTATAACAGGAACTTATCTGTTTCTAATTGTGGTACAACAAACTGGCTGGCTTCAACCACAAGAAATTCATTCTCTGACAATTTCAAAGCTAAGAAGTTTCAAAATCAAGATAATAGCAGGGCCACACCTCCTTTAATGGAGTAATTCTAAAACACAAAGGGGAATAAACATCCTGGTTTCCTCTAACCCCTCATGCTCTAAGACTTTCCTTGGCTTTCACCTCAAATTTTCTTTCACTTCCATCTTTACCTCCATCTTCATATGATCATCTTCTTGATGTATTTGTCTGTGCCTTCATGTGTTCTCTTCTTGACCTATTGAGGGACTCCATTTTGTAACCAATATGTCATTTTAAAATGTATAAGCCTCTAGAGCAGTAAACTGAAAGTGGTGGGGGATGGGGGAGAAGAGCCCCACCCAAACATCAGCCAATCTTGTATCACCCTGTTTTCGTGGGCTTTCCCCTTTAAATAGGCGGGACAGCCCAGAATCAGGGCCGCGCCATTTTCCCTGCTCTATCAGCATGGTTTGACCGAGGCCCGGATTTGAATCTGAAATAGATTCCCTCTTGCCCTTGCATCGGTGTCTGCTCCTTGGTGACTTGGGGGGAAACTGGATTTGGGGCACAACATCTGGGGACTCGCCGGGATCCCCTCACAACCCCAAGGACCCCTAACCGGAGGGATGAACTGCTGGCCAGACGGGTGAGTGTGTCCATCTGTGTTTTCGTTCTGTACCGAACTGTGTTGCTTTCTGAATTCGGAGCAGTGAAACGTGGCTA
>NW_006399768.1:207432-212448 GCF_000299155.1 Elephantulus edwardii | reverse complement strand
GCCATCCAGGCCCCCGGCTCCATCAGTATTGGCTACTGGCCCCGCACAAAATACTGGAGGAGCCCTTCAAAGAGGCCCCCCACCTGAAGCAGACTCTACAGTCCTTCCTTTATGGGCTGCAGGGCCTGTAGAGGCGAATGGAGACCAGCTGTATCATTATTGGCCCTTTGCCCCTAGTGATCTCTACAACTGGAAATCTCAAAATGCTCCTTTCTCCCACAATCCTAAAGAGCTGACTAACCACCTTGAGACTGTTCTTTTTACCCATCAGCCCACCTGGGACGATTGCCAGCAGCTGCTACAAGTACTGTTCACAACTGAAGAAAGAGAATCATTCTGGAGGCTCGGAAATTGACTCCGGGCCCCACAGGCGTCCAGACTACAATTCAAACAGCTATTGACCTTGCCTTCCCCCTCAGCCGACCCGAGTGGGACTACAACACAGCAGAAGGTAAGGAGAGACTCTGGGTCTACCGCCAGGCTCTATTGGCAGGTTTCTGAGTAGCTGCTAGACGGCCCACTAATTTGGCTAAAGTTTATGATTTAAGACAGGGACGTGATGAAATTCCAGCCGCTTTTCTAGAGCGCGTAATGGATACCTTTCACCAATACATTCCCATTGATCCTGAAAAACCTAAAAATCTAGGAACAGTGGCATTAGCATTCATAAATCAGGCGGCTCTGGACATTAAGAAAAAGTTGCAGAGAGTTGAAAGGTTAGGAGAAAAGGAACTCAGATTTGGTAGAGCTAGCAGAGAAAGTTTATAACAATAGAGAAACAGCTGAAAGCAAGCAGATAAAAGCTGAAAAAAGGCAGACCAGGGACATGGCTCGGGTCCTCTTAGCGGCCACTGAAGAACCAGGAGAACTCAGGAGACAGCTGCAGCAACTCGCCTCGGGAGATGACAAGCTGGAGCGCAGAGGTAGGCTGCCCCTGAACAAAAACCAATGTGCATATTGCAAAGAAAGTACTGCTAGCAGCCTCTGCTTTGGGGCTCCCAGACGTAACTAAGTCCTTCTACCTTTACATAGATGAAAGTAAAAGAATAGCTAAAGGGGTGCTGCTGCAACAATTACGGCCCTGGAAGAGGCCCGCAGTCTACTTTTCAAAAAATTAGACTCTATAGCGGCTGGATGACTAAACTGCCTGCGTATCATTGCTGCCACTGTGCTGTTAGTAAAAGACGCAGACAAAATTACTCTGGGCCAGACTCTCTATGTGACAACACCGCATGCGGCCGAGTGGGTCCTCAAGCAGCCCCCAGATCGATGGCTAAGCAATGCACGGCTCACCCACTACCAGAGCCTGTTGCTCAATCCCACCAGAATCATACACCAAGCACCGGCCACCCTTAATCCAGCTACCCTCCTACCTGATCCAGACTTAAACGCCCCTCTTCATGACTGTGCTGACATCCTAGCCCAAGCCCACGGGGAGCGTGCCGACCTGAGAGACAAGTCCTTAGCAGACGCGGAGCACACCTGGTTCACTGATGAAAGCAACTTCTTTGAGCTAGACCTGGATTTGAATCTGAAATAAATTCCCTCTTGCCCTTGCATCGGTGTCTGCTCCTTGGTGACTTGGGGGGAAACTGGATTTGGAGCACAACACTATGTCCCTTCTCTTTGTTTTTCTCCATTTTCATAAGGACAACATCAAGAAAAGAAAACACTTTCACGACTAGACCAATAGACAATATCATGATAGATGGTTAAAAGATTGAAGTCAAGGATTTCCTTTTTACTTGTATCAACAACTAAGGTAATAGTAAAGAAATCGATGGATGTAGGCAACAGCATGAGAGAGTGTGTGGTGTAAGCCATTATAGGAGTGGCTTGTGGACTAAGCTATCATATCAAGAGGTATCTGGAGAAGGGAGGGTTTGACCAGGTAGGCAGGAGTGCAAGAAATGGTGATGGAGCAGTGAAAGGGAAGAGACAAGACACATGTTTGAGTGAGGGAGACAGTGAATGTACTGGTTATTTTTGTAAGGTAAGTGTCTTCCATCTACTTGGTAAAATGCTTGTCTGTCAGATAATGTTTAAAGCTAAACATCCAAATTAAGACAGACTAGGAAGAAGGAATGGCCATCCAATCACTTCCGAAATATAACAGACCTTTGAAAACCAAGCCAAGAACACTTAGACGAATAGATATGGTAACTAAAGCTGAGCCTTCAAATTTGGAAACACAAAGGAGGAGGAACAGCTGAAAAGAGAAACTAGTTATTGGTACGTGACATGTGAGAAGCATGAATGTAGGAAAACTAGACATTATTAAGAAAGAAATGGAACACACACACACACACACACACACACACACATATATATATATATATATATATATATATTTGCAATATCTATAAATGCACTTTATTACACAGATCTGGGAGACAGTGAGTCACCTCCAAGACTGTCTCCCCATCTGGGAGTGGTCATGGGCTTTTATAGGATGGTGAGACATCAACTTAATTAACAATAAAGTTTTAATAGTAAAATCAAAGACTTTCTATATCTGGAGAAAATCATTCACACCCAGATACTCCCTTTCCAGGCAAACAGGCAGATTAAGTTACAATTTACATGTGATTAGGGGAAACATTTTCAAAGAGCTAACAGTTAATCTAGGAGATGCATCTCCTCTTCTGATTAACAGATCACAGAAAGAACACTGAGAACTCCAAGGTCAAGCAACAAGTCTGGCAGGCTGCAGAAAACTCTAGTTTTATAACTGATACCTATATATAGAATTCTGAACTTATTAATACCGCCCTATCATTCTCCCCTCTTTTTATATAAGTCTTACATCTATAAGACAAACATCTGAGCTGATTTTGGGGGGAGTTATTTGTGGGTTCCCCATTTGGTAATAGGGCACAGACTCTCTGGCTGCTTCATGCTGAACTGGGGCATTGTGATGGAGGGAAAGGGGAGCCCACTTTAACTCTTCATTGGTGGTCTTGAGTTCAAGCTGCATGCCTTCTTGTTCAGTTAGAAAATATTCTCATGGCATTCTCTGACCTCTGGACTGCAAGATTTTTAGTAAACAGGGAATGCAGACCTAAATTAGAAGACAAACATTAGGAAGCAAAGGAGTATTATAGGCTGCTGTTTGCTTTCCCTACCTCATATGATTTAAAAAATTAGTAATACTTTAGTGACATTCTAATAGGCTGGAACAGCATTAGTTACTATACAAGTAACTATGCTGATGCACTGTTCTAAATATACTAATTTTTAGCTGTTGAACTTTTCTATTAGGATTAAAGGCTCAAGTTCTGCTCTACTAATTTTAAGTTACATGAAACGTTCTTTATCAACTGTAAACATAAAACAAAGAAAGAGAATTAAGGGGGAGTGACAATTTTCGACTTGTGAGGTTGAGTCCAATGGAAGTGGCTGGTTGAACTTTGCTTCCTTAGCTGGCAGTCTATCTCTGGAACGAGGCTCAAACAAATTTGTCTGGAACAAATCTCAGTGTTCAGGTTACCTACAGGAAAGGGAGCAAACCTAGAGAGAACAAACTTGTGAGTTACTACAGGAGATGGAGGAAGGTCGCTTAGATGAAGTTTCTCACACAAAATTTCATGGGCTTAATTTAAGCCTACTTCTGGTGCTACCTTAAATTCAGAGCAAGGCCAAAGCGACCCCTGACTATACTCGAGATGGGTTTCCTGACAGGGCTCGGTTGTCCACTTTAGTCCTATTGTCACTCTGAAGGCTTTCAGTAGCTTGAACTTGATCTTTATTTCTTCAGATTATTTCTTATGATCTTGCCAAGCATGGTCTACAAAAGACTTCTGGTTTTTCATTGAAGCGTTCCAGCAAAGTTTCAAGAAGAACTAATTTTTAGGTCTTTTTGAGACCTCACATAGTCCCTGTTGCCTGGGGTCTTCAGTGTGTGCTTGAGGAAGATAACAGAAGTCACCGACAAACTAGATTGAACTTCCTCCCATTCTGGCCCTTTTGGTCCTCTTCAGATAAATCAGCAAATTGTCATCCTACCCACTGGAAGGCAGTTCTTCTAAAGAGAGCCCTCCCCACGACTTTGGATACGCCTTCTTCTAGTGCCCTTGTTTTTTGTAATAAATATTCCCCCTTGTCCCTATCTGGTCTCCATTTTCCTCTTGGGGGTTTTTCTTGGGTTCTGATCATCTTACCTTTGGTGGTATTTCCAAAGACAGCATTGTCTGGAGGTATCTGGTATTTCACAGTTGAAAGAGTCTGGCTTCCTGTGGGTCCAACACTTCACAGTTTGCAACAGCTGGCTTCCTTCAGGACCAGAACTCGACAGTTTGCAAAGCCTGGGCTCCTGCAGCCACTTAGAAACAACAGTTTCCAAGGCCTCCCTCCTGTGTTCCTGACATATAACAGCTTATATGAGCTGGCCTCCTGCAGCCCCAGCACTTGATAGTGTGGAAAGCCTGGTCCTGTGAAGATCCAATGCTCACAGTTTATAATAAGCCTGACTCAGTTCTGCTTTTTCATCATCCTCACATACCCTGGTGACGAGTTCCCTTCTGGCTTCCGACTCTAGCCCCATACACTCTTGGAAGGAGGTGGAAGCTCATCTCTGGCCCGAGTCTTTCCAGGGCCTTGACCCTGGACACAGTCCAGGCATCCTGTCCTGGGAGCAGCCGCTCCTGCTGAGCCACTCTCCTCATCACAGTTTACCTGCTGTCCCAAGATGCCACGTGGTGGGAGCTCAGGACTCCCCATCATATGGCCTCATATTCTATAAGTCTCTCTCACTGGACAACTGCGGTGGGAATATCCATTCTTGAGTTCAAGGGGCTGAGGGAGTCTGGTGGGTCCTCTGGAGTATGCCCAGGGTGTCTGGCATTCTCGGTTGTCGAGTTGAGTTTGTGCCAATGACAGTCCATCTTTTGTAGTCTCCTCTTAATGACAGGGATGCTCTGGGAAACAAAAATCAGGTTAAACATTCAGACTCTAGCAGAGTTTTCTGAGCCAAGATCCGCGTACTTACAGAAAGCTTGATGCAGCCTTTCAAAAACA
>NW_006399768.1:199547-205567 GCF_000299155.1 Elephantulus edwardii | reverse complement strand
TTGTTTCATGAAATTCTTCTGTGTCTTCCAATTCCTTTCGATACAGTGACTCAGTATATTCCTTCCATCTTTTTTTAATACTTCCGGGATCATTTAATGTTCTGCCGAAAGCATCCTTGATTATAGCAATTCGAGGTTTGAATTTGTTCTTCAGTTCCTTTAGCTTAAGATATGCTGAGCGAGTTCGGCCCTTTTGATTTTCCGACAACAATGAAGGTAGCTTAACTTAACTTATTAGTTTTAGTGAACATTTACAGAGATTTTGAGTTTTCATTCATTCATTGTTGCACTGTTTTCTCTACCCTCCTCCCCAGTTCGTCCTTCCTCCCCCCCCCACCTGAATGTCTGTTTCAATTGTCCAATTGCTACAGTGCTTGTGGAAGCCAATTCTGATTAATCTCCTTTGTCAGTGGAACACATATATATTGATGTATTAGATATTAGTGAAATGAAATAGACTGGCATGGGACATTTTGAATCAGATGATCATATGACCTACTATGGTGGTAAAGAAAAGGTGAGGAAAAATGAGGTTGCTTACATAGTTAAAAAGGCTGTTTCAATAAGAGCGAGAGACTCCTTTTTTCTCATTGTATAAACTACTTTATAATGCTATCATTTCATATACTTCTCGTGTATATATAAACTAATTCATGGAGGGGGAAAGGTCATTACTGGATCCATCTTGAAATACAATATTGTGACAGGATAATATCCATATGCATACAAGGAAGACCTGTTAATACCACTATCATTCAAATTTATGCACCAACAACTAGTGCCAAAAGTAGAGAATAGATGATTTTTTTAACCATGTGTTCCAATCAGAAATCAGTCGAGCATGTAAACAAGATACATTAATAATATTGGGTAACTGGAATGCAAATTTGGGAACCAGGAAGAAGAATCGATAGTCAGAAAATACAGATATGGTGACAGAAATGATGCTGGAGATAGAATGATATAATTCTGTATAATCAGTGGTTTATTTATAGTAAATTTCTATTAATTTATAGTAAATATCTATTAAAAGAAACATAAATGCAGGCTATTCACACAAATTTCATTTAATGGGATGCACAAGAATCAGATCGATTGCCTCTGTAGAAGGAATTGATGGATTAAATATCAGCTATGAAAACTAGGCCAGGTGGTGATTGTGGAACATCAACTGCTCATATGCAAGTTCAAATTAAAGCTAAAGAAGGTTAAATCATATCCACAGGAATCAAAGTTTCGTCTTCAGTCTATCCCCTCCTGAAGTTAAAGACTAACTCAGGAATTGGTTTGAGGCCTTGAACTAATAAATGAAGACCACATGAGCTGTGAGAAAATCAACATTATTGTTCATGAAGAATGCAAAAAGCTATTACAAAGAAAGAATAAAAGACTAAAATGGATATCAGAAGAGACTCTGAATATCGCACTAGGGCACCAATAAGCCAAAGCAAAGGGAAGAAATAGAGAAGTTAAGGAGCTGAATAGAAGATTTCAAAGGTCTGCTAAGGAAGACAAGGCATAAAGTATGATGAAATGTGCAAGGAGCTAGAGTCAGAAAATCAAAAAGACCAAACTTGCTCAACTTTCTTAAATTCTTTTTAAGCTGAAAGAACCAAAAAATAAATTCAAATCATGAATTGTTGCAATGCTTAAGGATGCTATGAGCAGAATATTGAATGATTCAAGAAGCATTAAAGGCAGAAGGAAGGAGTATACAGAGTCATTGTACCAAAAAGAATTGGCTGACACAGAAGAATTTAAAGAAACAACATATGATCAAAAGCCAATGGTGATGAAGGAGGAAGTGTAGGCTGCTCTAATAAACCTGTAAAAGAAAATAAGTGTCTCTGTAGCCTTGGTGTAGATACTATACTTTATCAAGCATAATTTTACACACAAATAGTGAAGTAAAATTAAATAACAATATTGCCTTTCTCCACATCATAGAATCATTAATAAGATACACTGCAGAAAAGTATACTTTATTAATTTGAAGCATCCATAAATATTAACCATTTGATATGAATTTAAATATATACAACACAGTGTAATAAAAGAACTAAAGTCGGTATTGGTGGTGTATCCTCAATTCCTCAAACATAATACTAAGTATATTCTATGGGTTTAAGAATATACTTTTATTACTATACTCAATAATCCATGTGAAAGGAGGTACCATGTGTGAATACTACAAAAACAAAGTTATTAAAAAAAAACAAACCAAAAACCTAAAAACTAAGTTAAGATAGCACATTTTAACGTCTACAAATTAACTGATTGTCTTAAAACTTACTGAGATTTTATATCTATTCTCACAGATTTTAAAATTCAAAGCTATTTTAAACAAAATTTTTATATAATTTATATTTAACTTCAGACATAAGAAAGCATGATGTCCACGTAGAGGAAAACAGGACATGGAAGCACAAGGCCATGAACATTTCTCTGAAAGGGCCAGAAAGAATGAGACTAGCACAGCCTCTGACCACCCAAAGCAGGAATCAGATAATGAGTCCGTAGCCCAGTTCATGGTGCCTGGAGAGCCCCCTTAACGGCAAGAGGCTCTTTTATTCATTGCTGACTCACAGTTATGATTTACAGTTATGGTACCAACAATGGGGTTTATAGGAAAAGAAGTTGTAGAATAAAAGAGGCAAATATTGTCACAATATCACCCCAAGTAAGTTCAGGTTTTAGCCCAACACTTCCAAGACACAACTCTCCAATTAATCTAGTTTCTGGTTTTGATTCAACAAGCCACTAGCTTTTCCTTCCATCATCAAAGGCAAAAACAGCAAAATCCACTATGGCCAGCACAAATGCAAGATGTTTCAGGTCACACGTTGCCACAGAAGTGCCATAGTCTCTCAACCACTAGGGTCTCGCTCTCACCGGGCTCTTGTTACCACATGTTTTAATTGCCTCAAGTCTTGCTGCTAAATGTGGGAAGCACTCCTTCACTTATCGTGGTTCTAACTCTGATGCATATTTGCAAGAGCATGCTGGTCTGCAAGACCTCGTGCCCGCAGTTAATGTAGCTTGAGACCAGAGGCTAAATGGCTAAAAAAAAAAAAGTCAACATTTAGTCTTACACCATACATGAACTGTTTCCCATACGAATGTATTATGGTGAAATATGTATTTATCAAAATATACATAAAGTCTAATGTAATTCTCAATGGTAGATTTGAATCAATTAGCTTCTCTAGATAAGATTTGGAAGAAGGAAATTTAATGTCCTATAATAAGTTCATAAAATTAAATTATAAACTGATAAGGAAGTGCTTACAAATGTCCTTTCTAGAATATGTGATCTATCCATTCTTTTTAAGAAAAATGTATGGTCCCAGGCACAATGTACTAGGAAGAAACCATTAACAAGGAATGAATAATAGAAGTCTCCTCATCTGGGATTCAAAGCTCTTGGGCCCCATAGCACCCAGTTATCACTGGAATGTGAAAAAGTGAAGAAAAAATAACTAGAATATACTTCCATTGTTGTGATATTCTCTCATATCGCTACTTTGAGTTAATATTACATAATCACTGGTTTGGGAGAACTTCTCTAAATTATTCATGCAATTGGTGTCTTTAAAAGGAATTTGTAAAATAACTGGAGATGGCAGCTAAACTAGCCTCTATCTACAAGTACTTAAAATGTGACAGTAAAGAAGTAAGAAAAGTTTTATTCTGTGATCATGCATGCCACATTAAATCAAGGCAAAAAAGCAGAAAGCATCCTCTGAGACATCTAATCCATTCCTGTAGTAATGAGAGACCATCAGTTATGTTTGATTTCTCAGTGCTTCTTCCAATAGTGACTGTCACTTTTAATTGACACAAATGACGAAGTCTTCCATGAACTTGGCTGGGGAGTCAGTTCTGGGCTAATACATTTCACAGCTTTTTTCTCAACTTCATTTTATCTCCATTTTGCGTAAGAAAAACAACTTTATTTACCTCTTTCTTTCCCTTAATAAATCTCTCCAGAATCCCCACGTATCTTTAGACAATATTAGACTTAAAGTTGTTTCAAGTCATCCATTTTTTAAGTGGTTGTTTTTAAGTGTCATCCAGTAGGCAACAATCCATAATGACCTTAAGAATGACAAATGGGAAGCTAGTCCTAGCCTGTGTCATTTTTAGGATCTCTGCCATGCTCAAGCCCATTGTTACAGTCATTGTGTCAATTTATTTTATTGAGGGTCTTCCTATGTTTTTCCTGACCCTTTGCTTTTCTGAGGACTACACCCTCCTGACAACAAATGCAAGATAAAATTTCACCATCTTTGCCTCTCTGATTGAACTTCCTCCAATACAGATTTATTTATTCTTTCGTTCATGAGATATTCAATGTCCTTTGCCAACATCAAAAATCAAAGGCATTGGTTCGTCTTTAGTCTTCTTATTCATTGTCTAATTTTTATATGTATATAAAACAATGGAAAGTTCTATGACTGGGCTGAGTTACACCTTGGTTATTAACTGACTTCTTTAACATTTTAATGAGGTTCATGACAGCATATTTTCCCAAGAGATTGAGATAGTTAACAGTTTTCGTTTGCGTGGCTCCACAGTCAACACTCTTGGTAACAGCAGCCAGGAAATCAGGAGAGGAAAGTCAGCTGTGAGGGACTTCTCAAGAGTACTGAAGTGCAACGATGTCAGGCTGGAGACTAAGGTGTGCCTGATCCAGGCTAGAGTCTTTACAATTACATGCTATGCATCTGAGAGTTGGACAGTGAATAGGGATGATAGAAAGAGAATTGATGCCTTTGAGTTGTGGTGCTGGAGAAGTGTGTTGAATATACCATGGACTGCTAGGAGAACAAACAGGTTCGTCCTGGAGAAGGTGAAGCCAGAATGTTCCCTGTAGTCAAGGATTCTGAAGCTTTGTCTGACATACTTTGGGCGTGTTGCAAGGAGGGACTGGTCCTTGGAGAGGAACATCATGTTTGGGAGAGTAGAGGGACGGTGCAGGAGAGGAAGACCCTCAATGAGATGGATCGATTCTGTGAGTGCACTGGTGGGAATGAATGTGTTTGAGACAGCGAGGTTGGCACAAGATAGAATGGTGGTTAGGGTTCTTGTAAATAGATAGGGTTGCTATGAGTCGCAAAAGGCACATAACAACAACAACAATGTTGTTAGATGTTATCAAGTTGCCTGCCACCCATAGCTATCATATATGTACAGCAGGTCTGAACCCTGCCCTGTCCTGAGACGGTCTACCTAATTCCAGCACACCAACCCCTATTGCCCAAGTCACTGTATCAAATCATCTCATCTGGGGTTTTCCTCTCATGCGCTATTTCTCCACCCTTCCAAGCATTATGTCCTTCTCCACCGACAGGTCTTCCCTGGCCACGTGCCCAAAATATGTGAGACAGAGTTACAAAATTCTAGCCTCCAAGGAGAAACCTGGTTTCAGCCTCTCAAAGACAGAACTATTTTCATGTCGGTCCCAGGTATGTTCAAGACTTCTCCAGCATCACAATTCAAAGGCATCTATTTTTCTGTCATCACTAGTCATTGTCTAGCTTTCATGTAAAACGAGTAATTACAAACACTATGACCTGGATTAAACGCACCTTAGTCTCTAGACTGATATTGTTGCTATTTAGTACTCTAAAAAGAGGAAAGATCCCTGACAGCAGATTTTTTTCCAATGCATTTCATCTTATAATTTCCTGACTGCTGATGTTAAGAGTGTTGATTGTGGAGCCAAGCAAGCTGTATTTAACAATCTCATTGTCTTTCCCCATCTATTATGATGCTACTAATTGGCCCAGCGGTATCTTTGTCTTCTTGATATGGGGCTTCAATCCATATTAAAGACTGTTGTTATGTGCCTTCGAGTTGCTTGCGACTAATAGCGACCCTATGCACAACAGCCCTAAACCCTGCTCTATCCTGTGCCAACCGCACCGCCTCTGACACACCCATCCTGATTACCACAGTCACCTAATCAATCCATCTCAGAGGGTCTTCCCCTCCTGCGCTGTCCCTCCACCCTCCCA
>NW_006399768.1:185124-195758 GCF_000299155.1 Elephantulus edwardii | reverse complement strand
AAAAAAAAATTCTTGGCCAAACTTATGTTTAGTAAAACAAATAGGGAAGGGAATAGTTACAAGACAAATTGTATGTCTTTGCTTTGTTACAGGCTATTTGTCATTATAACACATTGAAATTCAAAAAGCCATTTTTTTTTATTTCACTCTTCAACAGTGTATTCTTTTTTGTCACTATTCTGTCCTAGGTATTTTAGTTAAAATACAAACCTATTTAAAAGTTCTATTTTTGTTAAATTGAAACTGAGACTTCATAGCATTGGTTATATCTTAGAAAGAGCTTCTTAAGTTTACAAATAATGGTTTAGTCAATTGCTTTGACAAGAGAGAATGTAGGCTTTCTTACAACAAATTTTTCTTTTTTTTTTAAAAAAAAGAAATAAACCCTTTATATATCTGTGGTAGTTTGAACCCAAGGCCTTTGGGAATTGGGAATATTTTAGAAATTTCTAGTTCTCTCTCAATGAGCATCCTACTTCTGAGATTAGAGTATATGCTTGGTCGCATAGAATATATGCACATGCTAAATAAAGATTTATAAGAGCTAAACCAAGGTAACATCTGGAGACACGGGTGGTGTGTACTATTTAAATATCCTGATTTCTTATTCTCCATTATTTATAGGAAAGATTTGACACTTTTTTCTCTCCAAGATTTAATGGAATCCCTTGAACAGCTGCATAGGCGCACATAATAAGGTGAGGTGCAGTTAATATAAGAAATAAAATTGTGCACAAAAGTCTTTAATCAAGAAGATAAGTAAGATGTTTAAAAGAAACTAAGGAGAAAAGAACTTCTTGATAATTGAGAGAGGTGTGTAGATTTTGTTGGAGAACAACACCTGGCATGTGACCAGGAGGCCATGGGAGATCTAGGTTAGAGACAAAATTATGAATTTTCATCTCATGTGCTTTGGCCATTTTGTCAGAGGGAGGATTGTTTCTCCATAAAGGACTTCTTGCTGGGAAAGGTGGAAGGTCAGATAAATAGAAGAAGACCCTCAAAAAGATAGATTGATACAGTAATTGTAACACTGTACTGTTGTCATTGTGTTGAGTTGGAACCAACCCATAGCTAACTCTGCAGCGGGTTTTTCAGAGGCAATAAATCTCACAAGAGGATATTACCCATATTTCTTCCAAGGAGCAACAGGTGGATTCTAACTTACATAATTTCAGTATTACAGTACAGTTTCTTACAACTAGGCCACTAGAAAGGCTCAAGCATATAAAAATGGTGAGGATGGCTTAGTATAGGTCAAGTCTATGACACTTACCAAGAACAACAAAAATTGTCTAGAGTGCTTTAGCACTTTAGATATTCCTCCTCTTTCACATCACTACATCTCTTGGCTAAAGAGATAGTTAAAGATTTTGGCTACAGTTAACAAGGAACACTGTATTCTCCATCTGAGACTTTACAACACAATCTAATCGTTGAAGCCTGGAAAGAGGTAGATGGAGAAAGATTTCATCAGAAGGTCAAACATACCTTTTAATCTGGACAATATATTACATTATATGATAGTACTTTCAACAAATTGAAGAGATCTGTCAACTTAAACTACTTGGCTTTTTATTACCATAATCATCCAAAAGAAAAGGTGCAAATTGTTATGTGGTTTCACCTTACAGATTTTTTTTCTCATAGGACACTTGCCAAAAAATACACAAATAGTGTTTAAATCAAAGAGCTTTTTGAGTAAAACAGAAACGAATAACACAAAATAAAGTTTTAAGAAAAGTTTTTAGGGAGCTCTAATGGCCTAGTGGCAAGAAGCTGCACTGCAAGCCCAGAGGTACATGGTCTGAATCTACCAGATGCTGTGCTGGAGAAGGAAGGACAATCTCCTCCTGTACCAGTCAAACGATTTGGCGGTACACCCACAAAAGATAATAAAATAAAATAAAAAATTTTAGAAAAGAAGTTGTTTTAAACAATTTACATATAATAAAAAAATTCTAAAATCAGAAGTGTTAGTGATTGTTATTTGTTGTGTTAAGCAAATATTTGGATATAATAATGCTTAGTTTATTAAATAAAATATAGTCTATTATATGTATTAATACTGCTAAGTTGATGGCCTTTTTAGAGTTCTGCCATTAAGTCAGAACAGATGTACAGTTTATCCTACATAGGGCTTCCTAGTCTTAAAATCGTATAGAATAGATTTTCCATCTTTCTCCAGTGAAATTTCTGGTGGATTAAAATTATGTTAGCAGTGCAATTCCCCTCTGCCCTTTGCCATCAGAGCTCCCTAATCTCTGGGAAGTTTATCTTAACTCAAAGGTCAACCTCTCTGGTAGTTATAATCCACCAGTCTTTCTGCAGAAAAAAGAGACATAATCTCTTCCCACTCAATTTATAACCTTGAAAACCGAAAAAATTTCTTTTGACTCAACAATGCTGTCAGATTTGTTCTTTCAAAGTGGCTCATGAACAATGGAATGAAAATTGCCTCATTCAATATCATTTTCACATTAGTATTTTTTCTTGTTAAAATTAAAGCAAGAGTTCCTTACAGCTTGATTATAGTCATGTGATATGTTGTTAGGTGCCTCTGAGTTGACTTGGTCCATAGTGACCATATGAACAGCAGAGCTGTAGCCTTTGCTGTGCCATCTTCATCCTCTCTGTTATACTCAAACCTATTGTTACAGACCTGTGTCAGTTCATCTTGTGTGTGACTTTCCTCCCTTTCAAAACCTTCTACCTTTCTAAGCATGATGTTTTTCCCTAGGACTGGCCCTCATAACAAAATGCCCAAAGTATGGTAAATCAAGTTTGAGCATCCTTGCCTAAGGAACACCACGTTTTACTTTCTCTGAGACATAGTCATTTTATTCCTTGTAAAAGTCCATAGGATATTACATACTTTTATGTGACACTATAACTCAAATGCATTGATTCCTCTTCTGCCATCCTTATTGATCATCCAACCTTCAGATGCATAGGAAACAATTGCAAAGGCCCTGGATTGGGTCAGGTACACTTTAGTCATTCTGCTGACAATGTTGCTCCTTAAAACTTTGAGAAAGTCCTTAACAGCAGATTTTTGCAATATGACGTGTCTTTTGAATTCTTGACTGCAGTTACCAAGGATATTGATTGTTGAGCCAAGCAAGATGAAATCCTTGACAATGTCAATACATTCTCCAACTTTCATAAGGTTGCCTGTTGGCCCAGGGGTGAAGATTTTATTTTGCTCATGTTGAAATGTATCCATATTCAAAGTATTCTTTGATTTTTGGCAGCAAGTGCTTCAGATCTTCTTCCCTTCTAATCACAAGATTATCTGCATAGCAAAGATTGCTGCTGAATTTTCCTCTGATCATACTGCCACAATTTTGTGATAAAGTCCAGCTTCCAGGATGATTTGTAAGGCATCAGATTGAATAGATATGGAGAAAGGACTCAGCCTTGGTACAAGATGAGTTCTAATTTGGAGGTAAGAAGTGAGAGAGGCAGTAAGCTTTGTAGAATTGCTCTTTTGATCACTGTGATAGTAATAGTATCTGGGTTTTGAGGCATTAAAGACAGAGAATTCTGTGTTCCTGTGATTGATAGACAGTGATCAGTAGAAGTCATGATGAATTTACACCACAGCCCTGTTGGAGTGGTTGTGCTTTTGTTCCTATAGCAAAACACCCACGTCTATTGCACTGGTATCATGAGTCAGGAGATTCCATTTCACAAATTTCACCTTTTTAACAATTATACAGACTGAATTCTTATATTGTTAAACATGCTTCAAATTTCTAATTCTCATAGTTTATTTTCTTAATTTTGTTTTGTTTGTGAATTCATGTTTTAAATTTTTATATTGATTTAATAACAGAGTTTGAATACATTGTTTTTCATACCAGAACTTTCCCTTTTCCTACACCCCCTTGACCTATCAAATTGTACAACCCTATGATTAACCACCTCACCTCACTCCCCACCAACTTGCATCCCTCTGCTTCCACTTTCATTTCCCTTGGATCCTCATATTCATTCTACAATAATGGTTGTATACAGTGTTTGTTCTTATGGGACTGAGTTCACACAGTATAATGCTTTCCAGTCCCTCTCAAGTTAGGTAGTAATTTACAAAATTATTGCTCCTGCATATGAATGTACCATAATTTCTCAATCCATTCAGTTGTGGTTGGACATCTGGGCTGTTTCTCAGCCCAGAAGTCCCTGGGGGGAAAAGTGCCCTTTTTTATTGATAGGAAGACTCAAAAATTGTGAAGACCATAATCTTACCAAAAGTAATTTAGATGTTCAATGCAATCCAAATAGAGATAGTTAAATTCATTTTTCAAGGAGATTGAAAGGGAAATTGCCAAGTTTATTCAGAGAGCCAAGAAATCCTGAATAAAGCAAAACACTTCTGAGAAACAAAAATGTGGGAAGCATAGCACTCCCTGACTTAAAAACCTACTATACAGCAATAGTAAACAAAACAGCATGGTACTGGTACAATGACAGGCACATAGACCAATGGAACAGAATTGAGAACCCAGAAATTTACCCAGCTGTCTATGGTCAACTGATATTTGACAAGGAAATAAAACCTATCAAGTGGGGAAATGGTAACCTCTTCAACAAATTGTGTTGGCAAAATTGGACTGCTTCCTTCAGAAGGCTAAAATAGGATCCACCTCTCACACCACACACACAAATCAACTCAAGGTGGATCGGAGACCTGGGAGTAAATACACAAACCCTAAAGTTCCTAAGAGACAAACTGGGATCAAGCTTAGAAGGCCTAGTCTACAGTATAAAAAGACTGACAAATACAGGCAGAAATGCACAATCTGAAGAGGATAAAATTATTGAACAAGACCATTTAGAGATTAAATCCCTCCGTGCATCAAAACCTTTTTCCAACAGGGTGAAAAGAAAACCTACTGACTGGAAACAAACATTCGGCAACACCATCTCAGACAAGGGTCTCATAATGAAAGTTTACAGAATACTCCTGGGCCTCCACAAGAAAAAAGATTGATAAACCAATTACAAGATGGGCAAAGACATGGAAAGAATTTTCAGAGGAAGATATTCAAATGCCCAGCAGACACATGAAGAAATGCTCTAATTCACTGAAAATGAGAGGTTCAAGTTAAAACTACAATGAGATACAATCTCACACCAGTAGCACTGGCAAAGGTCAACAAGTAGTAAACAAGTTGTAAATGTTGGAAAGCATATGGAGAGATTGTAGTTCTCGTACAATATTGATGGGATTGTAAAATAATGCAATGACACTGTAAGGCAGTTTGCTGTTTCCTCAAAAAGCTGATCATAGAAGTTCCATATGAGTCACCTATTTCAATTCTCGAAATATATCCCAAGGAAAATAGATCTGAGACACAATTGGAGATTTGTACACTGATATTCATAGCAGCATTATTTACAATACCAAGAAAATGGAAACAGCCAAAATGTCCATCAATAAATGAATAAATTGTAAATTTGTGGTGTACTATGGAATACAATGCATTGCTCAGGAGTAATGATTTTTTTAAAAAGCACTCTATAACATAGGAGAGGCTAGAGACCATTATGCTGAGTGAACTAACTCAGGCTCATGAAGAAAAAAATACTTAGTAAGACCATTATTGTAAAAATAAAAGGATAATTAGTAAGATGTATGCAAAAGGGGAAGGATAGAGAAGAGGGAGGGCTGAGGTGGGAGAGGGGATGGAGAATTATAATATCACAGAGTTCTGCAGGCAGAGAAAGGGGGTGGAAAACTTAGGAAAATTTCATTGGGGACCTGGACATATAGGTTAAGAGTGGGTATCAATCAGTGGTGATTAATTTTATAAAATACAATGTATGGGAATGATCATATGAAACACAACGTGAATGAAAAAATGCTTGAAACTCAATGTATATGTGAATGTGGGAAACAATGTATAAAGAAAACACAATGGGTATGGTTTTGTATGCAAAACAATATAGAAGAAAAATAATTAAAGAAAAAAAACAGATGTAAATTCACAATGAGTTGAAATCCACTGGACCACATTGGATTTCTTTGCTCATTTAATTTGTTTTAGGGCATATTTGGTATGTTAATAAAATAAGTTTAAATGTCAAACAAACATCAGTGGTTAAGGCATTTACATGATTTTTAAAAGTTGGCATTTTATTTTCTTTCTTAGACAGTTTGTATTACCTGACAGTGAAATATATTAGTCTGTATAGTATGTTTTAGTTCTGAGGCAGTTGAACTGACAGCTAAGCCAAAGGCAATGCTACTCTGGAGGTTCAAATCTCAGAGGGAGAAAGACAGTTTATCTCCTTTCTGTAATTTATAATCTCAGAAACTCTCTGAAAGGTCAGCTATGGTAATTCATTTAGTTCAATGATAATGAGTTTAGTTTTGAGCTGAATGAGAGAAAACATAAATTTAAAACACTGTTGCTCCTTATTTCTTTTTTTAAAATTCATTTTATTTTTTTTCCATTCATTCATTCATTGTTGCATATTTCCCTCCCTGCCACTTCTCCAGTTTGCTTTTCTCTTTAAAAAAAAGGAAAAATTCTTTCATTGTGATACAATCTCTATCCCCCTCAGCCCACTTTACTATGCAGCTCTTTTTCTGGACTCTTGTCATGCAAATAATCATATATTCCTTCTAAATAGTTCTCTCCCTCATCTGTTTCAATGCAATGTACATCATTTAACCCCTCTCAGCTCCCCCCCCAATCTCGATGTCAGCCCTGTTCTATAATGGTGGTACTATGCAGTATTTGTCCTTTTGTGACTGAGATATTTCACTCAGCATAATGATGTCCCCTAGGGTCACCCATTTTGTATACTCTTTCATGAATTCCTTGTTTTTCAATGCTGCGTAATATTCCATTATCTGAATATACCACAGCTTCTCTATCCATTCATTTGTTGATTGGCACTTGAGTTGTTTCCAACATTTTGCTATCGTAAACAAAGCACTAATAAACACGGGCATGCATATATCTGCTTGGGTGGCAATTCTGGTTTCTTTAGAGTATATTGCCAGTAGTGGAATTGCTGAGTCAAATAGTTTTCTATTTCCAACTTTTTGAGAAAGTGCCATACTGTTTTCAATAGTGGTTGCACTGTTTTACAGCTAGCCTTTTTCAACAGTAAATAAGGGTTGCAGTTTCTCCACAACTTCATCAGTATTTGTTGTTTTCTGTTCTGTTGAATTTTGCTATTGTTACTGGGCTGAGATGATATCTCATAGTTGTTTTGGTTCCTTATTTCTTAATATTGGCTATACAATATGTGGGGCTGATAGTCATAGCCAAGGTCATGAATTCATTTTAGGACAGAACCATTTGGCATCATTCCATGATGATTCAGCAAAGGAATTTTGGAACTTTTTAATTATGGTAAATTTTATACAATGTAATTATATTTAAAAATCTAATCTCTAAAAGTAGATTCCTAGGTAAGTTTAACAGTGATGTTCAGAAAGTAGAATTTTAATTGCAAACATAGTAAGATATTATTGACAGTATAAGTGCATAGTAATTGCAAAGAGCATGGCCTGTATCACACATACCTTAGTCTCAAGACTGACATTGTTGTTCCTCATTACCTTGGAGAGGTCTCTGACAGCAGACTTTCCCAATGAAATTAGACTTTTAATTTCCTGGCTGCTGGTACCAAGAGTGTTGATCGTAGAGCCAAGCAACTGAAGCTATCTACAATCTCAATCTTCCTCCATCACAATGCTGTCAATCAGTCAAGTGGTGAGAATCTTTGTTTTCTTGATTCTGAGCTTCAATCTATATATCAGGCTACAGACCATGACCTTCTGCAGCAAGCGCTTCATGTCCTCCTAAGTTTTAACAAGCAGGGTTGTGCCATCTTAATTCACAGTCTACCTCCAATCCTAATGCCACACTTCTCCTCACAGAGCCCAGCCTCCAGGATAATCTGTTCTGGCATATAGATTGAAAAGATATGGAGATAGGACACATTCTTGATGCACACCCTTCCCATTTTGAACCATGCAATGTTTCCTTGACCCATTTTGATGACTGCCTCCTGGTACAAGAACAAGTTTTACATAAGCACAATAAAGTGTTCTGGGATTCCCATTCTTCTCAGAGTCAGCCATAGTTTGTTGTGATTCACACAGTCAAATGCCTTTGCATAGTCAATGAAACAAAGATAGACATTCCTCTAGTACTCTCTGCTTTCAGCCAAGATCCATCTGACATTAGCTATAATAACCCTAGTGCCATGGCCTCTTCTAAATCCAGCATATACTTCAGGCAGTTCTCTGTTGATGTGCTGTTCCAGTCATTTTTGGATAATCTTTAGCAGAATCTTGCTTGCATGTGATACCAATGATATTGTTCGATAATTTCCACACTCTGTCAGATTGTCTTTCTTTGGAATGGAAACAAATATAGATCTCTCCAGATTTCTTGGCACAACTTGTTGAGCACATCCAGGACAGCATCTGTACATTAAAATATGTCAATCAATATGCCATCAATTCCTGGGGCCTTGTTTTTTGCCAATTCTTTCAGGGCATCTTGAACTTACTCCTTCATCACCACAGTCTCTTCATACGTTGTTTCATGAAATTCTTCTGTGTCCACCAATTTCTTTTGGTACAATGACTCTGTATACTCTTTCCATCTTTTTAAATGCTTCCTGGATCATTTAATATTCTGCCCAAAGCATCCTTAAGTATTTCAAGTTGGGGTTTGAATTTGTTCTTCAGTCCCTTCAGCTTAAGAAATGCTGAGCAAGGTTGGTCCTTTTGATTTTCTGACTCCAGTTCCTTGAATTTTTCATTGTAATACTTTACTTTGTCTTCCCTGTGCTGCCCTCTGGAATCTTCTCTTCAACTCCTTAATATCTTGATTTCTTCCCTCTGCTTTGGCTTCTCAGTGCTCCAGTGCAATATTTAGAGTTTCTTTTGACATCCATCTTGGTCTTTTCTTCCTCCTCTGTCTTTGTAATGACCTTTTGTGTTCTTCCTGCAAAATATTCTTGATATCCTCTCACACCTCATCTGATTTTTGCTCATTAATATCCAAGGCTTCAAACCTGTTCCTGAGATGGTATTGAAATTCAGGTGAGATAGACTCAAAGTCACATTTTGGTTCCTGTGGACTTGATTTAATTTTCCTCACCTTCAGCTTGAACTCGCATATGAGCAGTTGGTGATAAGTTCCACAATCAGCGTCTGGCCTAGTTTTCACAGCTGATAATGAGCTACTCCAGCAATTCTTCCACTGATGTAATAAATCTGATTCCTATGCATACCATCAGGTGAAATATATGTGTATAGCTTGCATTTTTTCTTTCTTATGAAATGTATTTGCAATGAATAAGTTATTGATTGTGGAAAATTCTATCATTCTATCTCTGACTTCATTTCTGTCACCAAGTCCACGTTTTCCAACTGCTGATTCATAGCATTTCTAAATATTGCATTTTGAGACTTCAATTTTTTCTTCAGTGCCTTCAGCTTGTAAAATACTGAGTGAGATTGTCTCTTTTTATTTTCTGACTCTGACCCTTTGCATTTTTTTAATGATACTTTGCCTTGTCTTCTGAGCTGCCATTTGAAATCTTCTGTTCAGCTACTTAACATCTTAATTTCTTACATTTGGTTTAGCTACTTGGTATTTTAGTACAATATTCAGAGTCTCTTCTGACATCCTTCTTGATCTTTCCTTCCTCTTCTGTCTTTATAATGACATATCTTTTGTTAAGAATGTCTTTTGCATTCTTCCTGGATGATAATCTTGATTATTTTCCCACAGCTCATATAATCTTTGTTCATTAGTATTCAATGCCTCAGATCTGTTCTTGATAATTTTTAAATTCAGGTGGGATAGACTCAAGATTAAACTGTACTTATGGTGGCTTTATTTTAATTTTCTTTAGCTTTAGTTTGAACTTGCACATGAGTAGTTGATGGTTTTCCATAGTCAGCACCTGAACTGGTTTTCACAATTAATACTGAACTTCTCCAAGACTTCTTTCCCCAGATGTAATTGGTCTGATTCCTATGCATACCATCAGGTGAAATCTATGTCTATAGTCTCTGTTTATGTTTCTTATAATAGATACTACAATGAATAAATCATTGACTGTACAAAACTCTATTATTCTAGCTCCAGCTTCATTTCTGTCATCATGTCCTTGTTTTCCAACTACTGATTCTTCTTCTTTGTTTCCAACTTTTTCATTCTAACTACTAATTATTATTTATGATTTTTGTTGCATATTTGATCAATTTCTGACTCTAAAAGTTGGTAGAACTCTTTATATCAGTAACTTCTTTATAATTCTTTTAAACAGAAATATTTCTCTTGATACTGCTAGTGCTTAGTTTTCTTTTTAAATATTTTAAAATTTACTTTTGTCACTTTAGAGAACTCTAGTGGCATAATCCATAGGGAGTCATACTGTTAACAAAAATGTCATGCGTCTCTGGTTTGGGTTGGGTTTTGTTTGTTTGTTTTAATCTACCAGTTGCAAGTGAGTCCACTGGAAGAAAATAAACATATGTTCCTATGCAATGTACAGCCTCTGAAAACCTGCTGGAGGGTCAACTCTGAGTCAGTTCAGACTTGATGGCAGCAAATTTGAGTTTATTATCATTTTAATTTTATATTTAA
>NW_006399768.1:183797-185024 GCF_000299155.1 Elephantulus edwardii | reverse complement strand
AATTTCTAATTTTGTGGCATTATGGTCTGAAAAGATGGTTTGTATTATTTCTACGTTTTTGAATCTACTGATGCTTGCCTTGTGACCTAGAATGTGATCGAATAGAACCTTCTAAGAATCAAAATGCACATCAGAAGTCTTCTTCAACAGGATAAAATGGAAACCTGTAGACTAGGAAAAAATATTCAGCAATGATATTTGATAAAGAACTTCTATTTAAAATGTATTGAATACATCAGCACCTCAACAAAAAAAAGGTAAAGAATCCAATGGGAAGGATATTTTGTGAAAAACAATGTGTTCAAACTTAGTAAATAAATCTGAATAAAATTTAAAATAAAGAACAGTAAACAATGGGAAAAATGAGCACAGGATGTGAATAGACTCATTTAGATGGTAAACAAATACATGAAGAAATGCCCAAAACATTATGAAATAGCATCTCACCCCAGTAACAATAGAAAAATTCAACAGAGAAGCAAAAAACAGATGCTGGTGAGGTTATTGAAAGATTGGAACTCATATCCACTGCTACTAGGAATTTAAAATGGTACAAACACAATGGAAGGCAATTTGTTGCTTTCTGAAAAAGTTAAAAATACAAATATAATTTGATCCAGCAATTTCTCTACTGGAATATACAAAAAGGAAACAAGAATCATGTCTCAAATAAATGTATGAACACTCAAGTATATTGCCGTGTTATTCACAATAGCAAAGAGATGGAAGTAACCCAAACTCTCACCAACAAATATATGACTAAGAAAATCTATGGTACATTCACATAGTGGAATATTACACACCACTGAAAAATTATAGATTTGTAAAATATTACACAACATGGGTAAGAGTGGAAGACATTATGATGAGTGAACCATCTCAGTTACAAAAAGACAAATAATACATAACAGTGCTGCTGTAAAATAGGACTGACATGGGAGAGTTAGAGGGAGAATAGGGAACCAGTAGATAGATAATGGATACCTCACTGGAACTGATGAGGGAAGGAATGGTCTGAAAGGAATATATGACTAGATAGTATATGTATGCAACCATCTGAAACAAGAAGTGCATTGCAAAGTGGACTGAGGGAGGTGGTAGGGAGGGGAAGGCAAGAAAATGTTCACAATGAATGAATTCAAAAGCACCACACGAATTAAAGAGTTCTAGAAACATGATCATCAAGGAAAAGTTGGACTTATAAACAGAATGAAAATATATATTTAT
>NW_006399768.1:178342-183647 GCF_000299155.1 Elephantulus edwardii | reverse complement strand
ATATAATTCAAGACTATTAAACAGTAATCAGTAGTACTATTGTTGCTGTAGTGTACTGTCAAGTTGAATATGAACCATAGCTGACTCTCAAGCAAGTTTTCAAAGGCTTTTAATTGCATGGGAGGAGACTGTCCTTCTCCCATGAAGAATTTAATGGTTTCAAACAGTGCGCCTTCAAGATTATTCCAGGAAATAGAAACTAACTTTGTAACTTTCCAGTAACTATTACTATGTCACGTAAGGTGCTGGGTATATATGAAAATGTTTTATATTAAGTACTTCTCTAAAGGAATCATTTTTTCACGATGCTTATATATTAATTGTTTTGAAAATACCAGTAATTTTGTAGTTTTGATGCCCAAATATATGTTTTAAGGAAGAAACAATGCCTATATTGGACCCATAGATTAAGATCTCGATTATATGTACTTGCCTGGGAAAAACAATTTATGATTTAAGATTTTAAATTTTAGAAGTCTCTAAACTCATTTGAGGTTATTCAAAACTGACAAATTGGCTAAATTGTTATCAGATTTTATTGCATTAAAACCAAGAACATATACACACACAAATCCCTGAATATCTTAATGGAGTGTGTGAAATACTATTGTGCTTAAAAATTATAATAAAGAGTATGAAATTAAATTTAAAATAATGCATTAAATCATAAATGCTCAAGGTCAAATAGTCATTGTTGAGATGTAGAATGTTTGTTTTGAAAAAAACAAAGACAGTTGAAAATTAACATATTTCACATTTTCTTCTTACAGTAGTCTTCTAGCTGTTAATATATTTGTTGATTATGGTCTCTAAAATCAATTGTCTCCAAAAAGTTAGGTATACAAACATACCCATATACTGCATTTTTAAAAAGCAATCTCCATTGATCTCTGTCCACTAACACCCCACCTTTTAAGATACCCACTGGTTCTCTCCTAATTCTTTCACCCTCTCCCTCTGCCTGTCAAACTCTGTGACCCTTTATTTCCTCCCTTTCCTTGTTCCCTCCCCTTCCTCCTTTAGACTTTTATACACATTATACTAGTAAACCTTCTATTTTTTCATTAATGGTCATATGCAGTATATGTTCTTATGAGACTGAGTCAATAAAATGGTCTCTAGCCTTTCCCATGTTACACAGTATTTTTTGAAATCTTTGCTCCTGAGTATTCTAGCATGTGAATGTATCATAATTTCTCCATGTAAATGTGCAAAAACACTAGGCTATGAATGAAACAAAGCGCTTATGAATTCCATATGAAAACCAATATGAAATTTTAAAAACCAAATATAAAAAGTAGGTATATAAAGTCAAATCATAGACTAAGAAAAAAGCATAATATAGTTCTTATAAAATACTAATGTCCACTCCTCATATAGGAAGTAATGTCCAGGACTGTTAACAAATATTTAAGATTTTCAACCATGTATGTTTCATATTCTTTCCTTTTTATAATGATAACTTTTTGCTTAAAGATTGTTTTACACACTTACATTAAATTAAATTCTACTAAAATATATATCATCTGTTGTTGTTGTTATGTGCCGTCGAGTCGTTTGCGACTCATAGCGACCCTATGCACAACAGCCCTAAACCCTGCTCTATCCTGCGCCAACCGCACCACCTCTGGCACACCCATCCCGATTACCCCAGTCACCGAATCAATCCATCTCATAGAGGGTCTTGCCCTCCTGCGCTGTCCCTCCACCCTCCCAAGCATGATGTTCCTCTCCAAGGACTCGTCCCTTCTTGCAACATGTCCAAAGTATGTCAGATGAAGCCCCAGAATCCTTGCCTCCAAGGAGTAGCTTGGTTTAATCCTCTCTAAGATGAATCTGTTTGTTTTCGTGGCAGTCCATGGTACATTCAGTACTCTTCTCCAGCACCACAGCTCAAAAGCATCCACTCTCCTTCTGTCCTCCCTAGTCATTGTCCAACTCTCTGATGCATAACAAGCGATTGCAAATACCATGGCCTGTATCAGGCGCACCTTAGTCTCCAGAGAGACACTGTTGCTCCTAAGTACTTTAGAGAGGTCCCTAACAGCAGACTTTCCCATCGCGATACGCGTTTTGATTTCCTGACTGCTGGTGCCAAGTGTGTTGACTGTGGAGCTGAGCAAACTGAAGCTGTGAACAATCTTAATCTCTTCGTCATCCATACTGACGCTGCCAATTGGTCCAGTGGTGAGAATCTTTGTCTTCTTGACATTGAGCCTCAGTCCATACTGAAGGCTGCAGTCCTTGACCCTTCGCAGCAAGTGCATGAGATCCTCCTCAGTTTCAGCAAGCAGGGTTGTGTCATCTGCATAACGCAGATTGTTAATAGATCTTCCACCAATCCTGATGCCACAATTCTCCTCATAGAGCCCAGCCTCTCAGATAATCTGCTCTGTATACATCTTGAAAAGGTATGGAGACAGGATGCATCCTGTGTTAATTAAAAATCTAGATGATATATATTGCAACAATATATCATCTAGATTTTTAATTAACACGCTTCTCTTTTTTATGTTTCTATTTTAAAATTCTAAGAAATTATTAAAATTACTATGTAACAGAAAATCTGAGAAATGACATTGGAATAATCCTTACAGGCTGGCAGACACAGACAGGGTTAATCACCTATTTACTTCATTAAGTAAAAAGACCGAAAATTCATTTTAAAAATGCAAAATAAAAATTTTCAAAGACTGAGTACAATTTATTTCTCCAGGATCAAAGCTGAATTTTCTCCACATTCTGCAATTAAAAACTAAATTTACATTTCCTTGATACCAAATTTTGAAAGGGATTTAGGGAGAAAATTAATGTCAGTCTCATGATCACAAATAAGATCACCTGCCTCTTCAAGCACTTCTGTAAGTAGCTTGCCTCTGGAAACCCTATGAACCTGGAGAAAGGATGAAAGTCATGCAAATGTCAGGGACTTTCATTCATTGGGTCACTATGAGTCACCTACAACTTGAAGGCCCTGAACAACAGAGAGACACCAATTGGCCTAGTGGAACAAAAGTGATGCTACCAAGCCAAAGGTGGATGACTCTAATCCATGGCACTCAGGCCTGTTTTTCATTGTTTTTGGTCAAACATTTTTCTAGGTCATAGAGCCCTGGTGTGTCCACTTGCCGTACAGAGGTAACTTGTGGTTGCTGTGAAGCTGAACACTGTGAAACCGATGTGTCAAATGTGATAATATTTACCCATGGTGGACGGTGTTGGGTGGAGCTCCACAATAAAAACAAGCTTGGAAGCAGGAGTGGCATCCATTTCCATAAATAGCTTGCTGCTGGAAATGCTATGAACTTGGAGAAAGTATGAAAGCCATGCAAGTGTCAAGGACTTTTGTTCATAGGGTCGCTGTGAGTCCCCTGCGACTCGACACTTAACACCACAACAATAAACCTCTTCAAGCTGTGCATCTTGCTCTCCTCTTTGGGCCATTAGGTCTTCATCAGCCTTTTGGATACAAACCAGGAGTGGAGATATGGAAATCATTCAAAAGCTATGCTATGAACATTTATAAGTGCAAAAAAATTTTAACATGGCCATTAAGTGTAATGGTCAGTAGGTTGAACTATTGCCCCCAATTGAGAAGTTCATGTCCTAAAGACCAGTATCATTAAATGTTACATGATTTAGGATAAAGTTCTTGCAGAGGTAACTAGTTAAGGATTTCAAAGTAAGATCATCCTATATTAACATAAACAAACATACTGAAAAGTCATAGAAAAGGTTTAATAAAAATAGGACAAGAGACTGAAATTTTGTAGCCACAAGCCAAGGAACGGCCAGAATTACCAACACCTGGAAAAAGTAACGAAGAATTTATTCCTAGAGACTTCAGAGAGTGTGTGACCCTGCTAATAAATTGGTTTCAGATGTCTAGCCTCCAAAATATTGAAAGAAAATTTCTCTTAATATACTCAGTTTGTGGTAAATTGTTAAAGTAACCCTTAAGTAGCAATATATATACTCCAACTTACCAATTACCTTATTATCTGACATTTCACATTTTTGAAAATAAAAAAAAACCCAACTATTATCCTACTATTTTGCATAAGAGTGAGGTAACAGCTGTGGAATTTCTCCTAAGAGCAAGGGATCCATAAAGCCTTCAGGAAGTTGGATCTTAATGCCTACTGCCTTTCCTTTTGCTGGTAGAAGCTCAGAATGAAATTGTTGGGTGGGTCTGTCTCATCTGTGATCATAGTCTTCAGCCAAATATGCAGCCATTTTTCTAATTATTTTCATCTTTCTGTTTAGATCCAGGTGCAAAACTGCATTCATATAGCATACCTATGAATTTATATTTAATCATTTTATATCAGATAAATTTTCTTCCCCACAGTTCCTCTCATTCAAAAACTAAGAATACATCATGTTTATTCTCTGTGAAGAATCTGACCTGAGAATGTGTTATATGCTTTTTTATTTGCATCTTTTTCTATTTGATTGTTCTACCTTCTTTGTCTTTTTCTACTCTACAGTCTTCCTGCATGTTTTATCTAGGAATCCTTGTGTATCCTAACAAATTTAAACCTTGACTCACAATATTTAAAGACACTATGGGCAATATATTAAATGACCCAGAACAAATCAAAAGAAGATGAAGAAAATACACAGAATCACCATACCAAAACAACAACAACAAAAAAAACCCACAAAACCAAAATAAAAAACTGACATTGAAAAATTTCAGGAAGTACCATATGAACAGGAGCCAAAGTTAATGAAGGAGAAAATGAGGGCTGCATTGAACACATTGACAAAAAAAATTAGACCACAGGAATTATTGGGACACCAATGGACTGTTTTTTTAATTAACAGATGCAACATTGGATGTATTCTGATATGATGCTTGAAAGAATAGAAGGTCAGCAAAGGAGTGGAAGACCCTTCACCAGGTGGATTGATGCTGGACTGAAGCAATGGGCCCAACTGTGTCAGTGATTATTAAGAGGGCACTAATAGGACAGGGTTTAAATCTGTTGTTCATAGTGTCCTTATGAGTCATACCAGACATGAGGGCACCTAACAACAACAATTTCTTTATAATCTAATATCTTTGGTTTGGAACACAGGATAAGGATTTAGAATCATACTTACAAAACTTGGAATCGAACTCTATGCCACCTAACAACAACAATCCAATTATCGTACTTTCTGAACATTTAAATTTTCTTTCAGTGCCTGTTGTCCTCTCTTTTAACTGTAGTGTCCTGTAATTCTTCAAGTTTGTTTTTCATCCATTGAAAACATTCAATCATCTTTTTTCTAAATTCTGCATCAGAAAGTTCCATCA
>NW_006399768.1:172236-178242 GCF_000299155.1 Elephantulus edwardii | reverse complement strand
AGACATTGAAGTGGAAGAGTTTTTGAAAACTAAAAAAAATATGGAACGCTTCACGAATTTGAGTGTCATCCTTGCGCAAGGGCCATACAAACCTTCTCTGTATCGTTCCAATTTTAGTATATGTGCTGCCGAAGCGAGCACTGTCCTCTCTTTTAATACATGAACTCAGATATTTGTTGTTAATAAACCATCACTGATACAATTAAAGGGAGTCTGATGTCATAGTCCATAGTGAACTATACTGAAAAAAAAGAAAAAAGAAAAAGAAACAGTGCCTCTCTTCCAGATGGAATCCACCAGCAGCTCTGCTGGAGAAAAGTGAGCAATCTTTTTCTGATATTTACAACTTCAAATACATGCTGGAGGGTCAGCATGTGTTTGAGGGAGGGAGGAAAAGAAGGGGGAGGGAGGGGAGAAAGAAAAAAAAACAAAGAGAGAGAGAGAATAAATAGAAGTGTCTCTATACATTTATTTCTTACCACAAGACCTACAAGAAACATCATGATAACTGAAGAAAAGATTGTGACTGTCAATGACTTTATATTACTTTGATCCACAATCAATACATTTTGATCCACAATCAATACATTTTGTACAAGCAGTCAGGAGATCAGGAGGCACACTGGGAAAGTCTGAGGTCAGGAATCTCTCCAAATTATTGAGGAGTAATGATGTTAGTTTGAGGATTAAAACGTGCCTTTATGTAGGCCATAATCTTTTCATTCACTTTATATGTTGCTGAAAACTGGAGTGTAAATAAGGATGACAAAAGAATTGATGCCTTTGAACTGTGGTGTTGGAGAAGAGTATAGAATATCACATGGATTGCCAAAATAACAAATAGGTATTTCTTGGAGAAAGTGCAGCCAGAGTGATGATGAAGCTTCTCATATATTTTGGGCTTGCTGTATTCATTGGAGAGGGATACCATCCTTGGGAAGGTGGAGAGATAGCAAGAGAGGAAGACCCTCAACCATGTGGATTGGCATGATGACTGAGGCAATGGGTCCTAGTGTCAGAGACTATGAAGATAGCACAGAAAGACAGTTCTCATATCCGTTGTTCATAGTAACCCTGAGTCAGACTCAATACAAGGGCACCTAACAACAACAATATCTCTACGTGTAATCTAATATCTTTGGCCTGGAACACAAGATAAGGATTTAGAATAATACTTACAAAATTTGAATAAGACTTATTAAGTCTTCACATTAATTAATATCACATTTCAATTTTCTTCCAAATTTATGTTTAACCTGTTGTTATTATGTACTGTCAAGTCACTTGTGGCTCATAGCAACTCTTTATACAACATCCCTGAAGTCTGTCCTGAAAAGACTCAGTCTCACTGACTCCAATACACCAACCCCTACTGCCCAAGTTACTCTATCAGTCTCTCATCTAGGGTCTCCCTCACCTGTGCTCCTTCCACCCTTCTGAGCATTATTTCTTTTACATCATAATGGAGGGTTCGTCCCTCCTGGCCACATGCCCAAAGTATGTGAGACGAAGCTTCAAAATCCTAGCCTCCAAGGAGAAACTTGGCTTCACTCTCTTCAAGACAGACCTATTTATTTTCTTAGCTGTCCATGGTTATGTTCAAGACTCTTCTCTAGCACCAAATTGAAAGACATCAATTCTGTCATCTTCAATCATTGTCAAGCTCTCTGATGCATAGCAGGTAATTGCAAAGACTGTGGCCCAGATTAGGCACATCTGTCTCTAAACTGGCATCGTTGCTTCTTAGTATGCTGGAAACATCCCTAACAGCCAATTTACCTAATGCAATGCATCTTTTGGTTTCCTTACTGCTGGTGCCAAGAGTGTTGATAGTACAGCTGAGCAACCTCAAACTCTTCTCCAAAGGAAGGGCGTGAACTAAAAAACACAACAAAACAAAAACTAAACATGTCTTGTCTCTCTTCCTCAGTTTTACCCTGGAAATTGAAATGCTTTTGCATTTACATTTCAAATTTTAAACTAAATTTGAAATGTTTACACAAAGGTGGAGCCTTGCTGGAGGTTAGAATTTATTTGTGTGGCTACTGCAGGAGAAAGATGGGCAATAACTTCCTGTGTGAAAAACAGCCTCTAAAAATCCGTAGAGGGTCAGTTCTGAGTTGGTTCTGACTCAGTGGCAATGAAGAGAAGAAATTATGTCACATAAAAAGTATATGATACAAAGTTTTACAGAACTTACAGCCAAAGTAAAGTATACCTAAACTAAATCCATGTTCCTGCTAGAATTAGAATCTTTTCAGCACAGCTAAAATTGAAGTTACTACTAATGTCTGGACTTTAGACTCTTTATATATCTAGCAATAATGAATAGTTAAAGAAATACATTCTCTGTGGTTGAGTCAGGATGTGAAAGAAATGCAACCAAAGGAAGAAATATAATATTTCTCTAATGAGAGAGATGTAGAAGCAATGTCTTAGGAAAAGGGCCTTGAGTACCAACCCATTATGAAAATCTACCCCTTGAACACTTGGAAAAGTTTCACTTGCATGAGAAGTTTCTAAGGAAGAGTTTTTTCCAAGCCTCAAAAACAATGATTTAAATTATCTGGTCAATTGGTAATAGACTCTTGGCAGACTCTCCAGGGGTTTTCCAAAAACATACTGCAAGTAAGGAGATCTCCCATCTTTCTCCTTAGAAATTACTGGTATTTTCAAACCATTGGAGAGGTATTACCTTTGGGTGCAACTCCCTATAGAGTGTGCCACTAGGAATATTTCTGTACTAGACAATCTCAGAAACTTTTTTTACATCAAAGAAGGCATTTTTGCAACATATTCCAGCAAGCATTCATTATAAACATCTTACATATATGATTGTAGATCTCCATTCCCAAATGAATGTTGGCAATCAAACCTCATAACTGATATTGCTAACACACTACATATGTACAGTATTGTAAGCTGGTATTTTCTCCCATTCAGCTGGTTTCTATAACAAATTCTCTTTAAAAGTGTCTTTAAAATATCTGTGGAGTTTTTTCATCAATGCAAATTATCAATTTATAACTCAAGATTGATAAAATACGATCAGGAGGAAAGAACATAGAAAAGGACTGCCCACATTTTCAACACTACCTTTTCTAGTGGCATAGTCCACAGTGAGTTGCACTGCTACGGTAAAGTCTTCATGTCCCAGCAGTTTGAATCCACCAGTGGTTCATGGATGTAAGGTGAGCTATCTTCCTATTGTCATTTATAGTCTCAAAAATCTGCAGAGGGTCACTACAAGTCCTGAAGAACTCAGTTGCAGTGAGTTTGAGTTTTGAGTCAATATAGAGAACCTAGGCAAATGAAAGAAAATAAGATACTTTTCCTAGTAGCACTGGATATAGTTATAATCAGTCACATCAATAAGGTTTACTGACTTCCCAACTTATCTTTTCCTTCTACAGCTACTTTCTAATATTGATATGCCAGCACCACTACGTTCTAAGGCACTCCAACTAAAGAAAATTATTAATTCATTGTTGTTTTTATGTGCTGTCAAGTCACTTGCGACTCATAGCGACCCTATGTACCACAGTCCTAAACCCTGGTCTATCTTATGTCAATCTTATTGTTTCTGACATGCCTATCCCCATTATCTCAGTGATGGAATCAGTCCATCTCATTGAAGGTCTTCCTCTCCTGAGTTGTTCCTTGGACTGATGCAAACTTTTAAAAATTTTACTGTTAATCACACTATTTCTATATTTCTTTCTTCAGGACTTATACACCACTTTGCTCACAGGCAAACAGAAGTTTTGTTTAGTTCCTCCTCTCCTCTCCATTGCATACAAAGAAAGAAAACCTTCCAACATTCACTCTCACAAACAGTTGTACATTTTTCTGTTATGTTTATTCACTCCTAAGTAATATGTTGATTTGCTGTACAAAGGTAGCTCGTAATGCTACTGATGCATCAAATGTAATAATGGTTACCCATGGTGGACAGTGTTTAGTGGAACTCCCTGAGTAAAACAAGCTGGAAGCAGGAGTGGCATCCACTTCCAAATAGTTTGCCTCCAGAAACTCTATGAATTTGGTAAAACGATGATAGTTATACCAGTGTTCAGGTCTTTAATTCACAGAATTGTTATGAGTCATCTAGACTTGATAGCACTTAACAATAACAACAACTAGGCTCTGTTGGCCTAGTGGATAGAAAGTGATGCTACCAAGTCAAAGGTGTGTGACTTTAATCTGCAGCCCTCAGGCCTGGTTTTAAAAGTTTTTGGTCAAAGATTCCTCTAAAAGGTACAGCACTGGTCTGTCCATTTGCTGTACAGAGGAAATTCATGGTTGCTGTGATGCTGAACACTGACTGTGTTTATATTTACATACTCAACAAATCTGTTCCACATCATTGCAGCACATAAGCGGCCACTAATAGACAACTTGTGACCAAATGAGGTATGTTGCTGAGAATTGAACTGCTCATTTTCTGTGTAAAAGGAGTGTTCTATACTGGACATTTATGGCTTGCTTATATAAACTGTTAAAACAAAGACAAAGGGTAGTTTATGCAGATTTCAGTAACCTGAATAATTTGTAAAATATATGCTCACTGCTTAGAAAGGTGGAGGGTCAGAGAAAGAAAAACCCTTTAAGAGATGGAGTTGCACAGTGACTGACTATAGCAGTGGGCTCAAGTGTGTAAGAAACAATGAGGATGGAAATATAACAGAGTTTATATCTGTACTCCATAGGGTTGCTCTGAGCTGTCCTCAACTCAGTTGCACCTAACAACAAGCAGCGAGGCATTCTACTAGAAAGGGAAGCGACGAGCAAAGCAACAGCGGCTCGAGGAAGAAAGAGCGGAGGAGACATTCTCTGATTTCTCTCTTCTGTCCACATTTCAATCTCCCAAGATTGGAATCTCCCAACAAAAGCAAGTCACCGTAGAAGCCTAAAGAACTACCTTCAGAGTTTCATCCTACTGTGGAAAAGAACTAAGTAGGGGAGAGGCAAAGAATCAATCTAATGGTAAATAGGTTCAAAATTGCAGTTAGGAGTGAATCACTTGTAGGAAGGAAAGACAGCCTATGAAGCTGCTGACAAAGATTGCCCTGTCTGGAAACTCAAACAGGAAGAGACTGGTTTTTTTCCCTCTGCAAATATTGCTATTCTGTATGAGGCCCCGAGCTGCTGCAACCAACTTGGAAGCATGAATCTAATCAGTTACTGCAAAGATGGCAGAGGAATGTGCTAGAAAGAACAAGTATCTTAAGAATATTATTTGGTCTGTGGAAAAATAAATCCTTAAATTTCTCTATTTTAAAAAAAAGTATACCTTGTGGATAGAAAAGACCCTGTGAGTATTAAAAACAAACAAACATATTTTAAGGGGTTTCCCCCCCTGTCTATTACAGCTAGAAAGAAACTAGATATTAGAGTCTGCCTCCAGCAATTCCCTACAGCAGTTCCTGCCAAATATCTCAAGTAGAACTTTGTTTTATACCAATAATTAAAGCAATAGAAAGGAGCAATGCTTTTTGACAAAATATCTAAAAATCAAAGCAAATAACAGTACAAATAAGAATTATATGACTCAGCATAAAGCATAACATGGAAGAAAGAAAAATGTAAAAAATGGTTTAAAAAGGAGTTTCTGAGCAAATACGGCTAGTATTTTTATATATGAGGTTGGAGAAAGGATTTGTCTGTATGTATTGCATTAATTTTTAATATTGTTGTTGACTGAAGAGTCAGCTACTTGGCAGTTAGTGGACACAGGACTGGACAGTGATTTGGAATAATGGATAATGTCAGTATAGATTAATTTTCTTATTCTTGCCAGACACCAAAGCTTTAATTTTCAGGAAATGTCTCTTTATTTACCTCATATTAAGACATTTTAGGGAAAAATAACCAAAAACAACAAAACCTTAGAAGAGACTTTTTTCTTCAGTTTCAAAGACTCATTTTTATTTTTTTATTTTTTTATTATTATTATTTTTGTGTGTGTGTACCGTCAAATCAGATCTGACTGGTACAGGAGGAGAT
>NW_006399768.1:166681-172136 GCF_000299155.1 Elephantulus edwardii | reverse complement strand
TACCGTCAAATCAGATCTGACTGGTACAGGAGGAGATTGCCCCTCCTTCCCCGGCAGAGCATCTGGTGGATTTGAACTGTGCACCTCTGGGATTGTAGTTGCAGCTTCTTGCCACAAAGACTCATTTTTAATTTTTTAAAATATTTTATTCACACTGTGAACCTTAGACATTATAAAGATTATGAGTCTTAGAGTTTCATACATAAGAGGATATCTGTTGAAACCTATATAGAGTTAATTCAAAGGGTGGGGGGAAAGCCCAACCTCATTTTAAGCGTTATCAGAAGAGCAAGAAGCTAAGATAAAGTGGTTGAGGGCCATGTGCTAAAATGTAATCCGCTTAAACTCCAAACCCCAGTTTGCTTTGAATGAGCTGTGTGACCTTGGATAGGTCTTAATTTTCTCTGCAAGGTTTAATCTTTTCCAAACCAGAGTGATGATTATGTTATTTTCCATTTTCACTTTTTGAGAGGATCAAGTAATGCTGTGTATTTAAAATGTTTAGCATCATCATGGGTACTTACTAAGAGTTAAAAAGTGTCCGTTTAATCTTCAGGTTATTTCAGTCCAAATATAGTTTACTTTAAACAGCTGCCTTGACACATTATCCTCTTCAGGTTAGTATTAACTAGTAGTTCACAAGTATGTTGTTGTTAGTTTCATGGAGAATGATAATGTTTCATTGTTTTTTGTAAAGACCCTAGTAATGCCTATCTCACTTTCATGATTGCTTGAGTTCCTCACTGTAACTACTATGTCAGGCCACCTCATTCAGAATTTGTCTTGTTTTTGTTGACTTGATAGCAAAAATGAATTTCGGTGGCATAGACAGAAGGGACTTGTGTTGTTAAACTAAAGGCCTCCCCTATGCTGTGCTTGGAATCTACCAGGAACTCAGCTGGAAAAAGATGGGAAATCTTCTCCTACACAATTGACAGCCTCTGAAACCTGTTGGAGAGTCAGCCCTAAGTTGGTTCTTAGAAGAAAGCGAAGAGGTTTTGTTTTATACTCTACCAACAGTGATGTCCTCATCTGGAAATCTCTCCTGATCAATAACTGATCCTTAAATAGCACAGAAAAACTGATATTAAGATGTATTCTTCCAGGCTACTATAAATGTTGAATGCATAGAGTGTACCCACATTTCAACTTGAGAATGTAATAGAGTTCCTGTCACACAGCAAGTAGATGATAGATTTTTAATATTATTCTTGACTTGTACTTATTTTTATTTACCTATCTTAATCAAGTTTTGTGTGGAGATACAAAATATTGTTACTATTTCCATACGACCCAGCTATTCCATTACTTGGAATATGTTGTTGTTGTTATTATGTGCCGTCGAGTCGTTTGCGACTCATAGCGACCCTATGTACAACAGACCTAAACCGTGCTCTATCCTGTGCCAATCTCATTGCCTCTGACACACCCATCCCAATTACCCCAGTCACTGAATCAATCCACCTCATAGAGTGTCTTCCCCTCCTGCGCTGTCCCTCTACTCTACTCAGCATGATGTCCTTCTCCAAAGACCTGTCTCTCCTTGCAACATGTCAAAAGTATGTCAGACGAAGCCCCAGAATCTTTGCCTCCAGGGAGTAGCCTGGTTTAACCCTCTCTAGGATGAATCTGTTTGTTTTCTTGGCAGTTCATGGTACATTCAATACTCTTCTCCAGCACCACGGCTCAAAGACGTCAATTCTCCTTCTGCCCTCCATAGTCAATGTCCAGATCTCTGATGCATAACAAGTGGTTGCAAAGACCATGGCCTGTATCAGGGGCACCTTCATCTCCAAAGAGACACCGTTGCTCTTGAGTACTTTAGAGAGGTCCTTAACAGCAGACTTTTCCATCGCAATACATTTTTTTATTTCCTGGTTGCTGGTGCCAAGAGTGTTGACTGTGGAGTCGAGCAAACTGAAGCTGTGAACAATCTCAATCTCTTTACCATCCATCCTGACGCTACCAATTGGTCCAATGGTGAGAATTTTTGTCTTCTTGACATTGAGCCTCAGTCCATACTGAAGGTTGCAGTCCATGTCCATCTGCAGTAAGTGCATGAGGTCCTCCTCAGTTTCAGCGAGCAAGGTTGTGTCATCTGCCTAACGCAGATTGTTGATAGTTCTTCCACCAATCCTAACACCATGGGTCACCTCATAGAGCCCAGCTTCTCGGATAATCTGCTCTGCATACAGGTTGAAAAAGTATGGAGATAGGACTCATCTCTGCCACACACCCTTCCCAATTTTGAACCATTCATTGTTGCTCTGCTCTGTTCTGACGACTGCCTCTTGGTCCAAGTATAGGTTTCGCATTAGCATGATTAAATGTTCTGGGATTCCCATTCTTCTCAGAGTCAGCCATATACCCTGGGAAAATGAGAACTGAGGCACAAATTGATATTTGTACACCAATGTTCATAGCAACATTATTCACCATCATAGGAAAATGGAAACAGCCCAACTATCCAACCAAAAAAGAATAGACTGAGAAAGTATGGTGCATTCACACAATGGAATACTATGCACTACACAGGAGAAATGATTTTGTAAATTATTGCCTAACTTGGGAGAAACTGGAGAGGCTTATTCTAAGTGAACTAACTCAGTCCCATAAAGATAAATATTGTGTATATCCATTATTATAGAATGTGTATTAGGATCCAAGAGGGGTGGGAGAGGCTGGAAGCAGAGGGATGAGGATGTGCAGGGGAAGGGGAAGATTAATCATGGAGTTGTGTAATTTGTTGAGTGGGGGGAAGAGGGAAATTGAAAGAATTTGTTCTTAAAAACAATGAATTTTGTAAATAAACTTGTAGAAAACTTTTAAAAATTAAAAAAAGAAAGACTGCTATTTTTCCAGAGTAGGCAATTTGGGTTAAGAAGTCACAAAATATGGGTATATCTTTTAACACCTTAGTAATAAACAGTTAAAACTTCTGTTGAAATGTAGAAATTTACATTCTCTTTAAAATTTCTACACCATAAAATTTTTACTGAAAATAGTTTGTATTCTTTCTACCATATTTTATGCCTTGAGGAAAAACGTCTTGGAACTGTAAACTTAAAATACTAAATACTACTTAAAGAAAAAAAGCAAACCAACAAACTATAGACAAGATAAAGTTAAGGACTCCAAAGGAAAGAAAGATGAAAACATGAAGCAGTAGGCAGATGGGATTCATGTTAATTTTTACTCATATAAACACATTTTTGGCTGAATTATAATAACTAACACCACAGCACCAGAAAGTATTTTCTCTTTTTTGAAAGAAAAAAAAAGTTTCTTTCTTTTTCTCGTTTTTTTTTTTATTTGTGCTTAATACTTACAATATCTTCTATTGCCTGACTGCTTATGCCAAGTGTATTTATTTTAAATCCAAGAAAGATGAAGTCATTGACACTTTCAATATTCTCTCCACCAATGAAGATTTTATTGGTGAGTCAACTATTGTGGCTTCAAGGGGTTTACTTTCCCAAGTGGCTTTTCTATCCCTTTATATCCTAAGATTCTACTCTACTAAAGCACAGCTAATTGGTCAAAACATGGATATTTTGCCTAATTGGAAAACATTACTCCTACCAGATCTTATATAACTGAGGGCATGTTAAGTCTTCTCTGAGGCCGATGTTGATTGGTTGTGTTAAATATGAACCTTTGCAATTACCAAAGCCTACTCAGGTGGTTCATTTTAAGCAATACAGGAGATCTGTTAGAGGAAAGGAAATTGTTGCTTTGATCAAAGACTTATTAAGAGCATAGCCAACTTGTTAACTTTATAGTTCCCTTGGGAGCCTGATCTATAGTTTGGCACTCCAATAAAAGATGTTGAATCTGGCGACAAACATTTGACAATAACATCTGAGACAAGGATCTCATAATGAAAGTTTACAGAATACTCCTGAGTCTCTAGGAGAAAAAGACTGATAATCTAATTACAAAACAGGCAAGAGTCATAGACAGACTTTTCACAGAGCAGGACATTTGGATGACCAATGGACACATGAAGAAATGCTCAAAATCACTGGCAAAAAGGGAGGAGGGAGGAAAGGGGTGAGGATGTGTGGGGGAAGGGTCTGCTTAATCTTAGGGTCACAATGGTTTGAGGGATGAAGGGAGGGGTAAGTAAAGTAAAGAGGGAAAATCCAGTATGAGAAACAATATACATGAACTTTGTAAGTAAATCAGTAAAAGAAATCAGCTGTATTGCTTTGGGAAAATTGGCTGTCAAAGACCTCTTTGAAAAACATAAAAGATATTAACAAAAGATGTTGAATCAAGACTTTCAGGCCCTCTTCCTCTCTACCCATTTGAGATAGCCTCTTGACCAGAGCCAGCTGCCTTAACCATCCAACCCTCCCTTATCAGACTTTGTCAACAAGTGGGTAGGTTTCTTGAAAATCTGCCAGTGAATTGCTGAGAGGAGAGGTTGTGAGTTGGGAAGAGTAACATTGAATGTTGAAAATAATCAAGCATTTTAACAGAACAAACTTCTAGGACATTTTTGATCTCCAGCTTTTTGTGATTTACTTGATACTGATTTTTTGTGAATTCCAAATGAAAAAGCTACGAATTGGTTCCAACTCCGTAGCAATTATTTCAACTGAGTTTAAATTGAAATCTTAAATTTTCTATTCTATTGATACTGTCTGTTGATATTTCACGTCTTTTCACTACCCTCTGAAAATAATAATTTGAAGTTTACCTTTAGCATATGCAGATTATGAGCAGAGGATACCCAACTTGAACAAGATTGTAGATTCTCCTTCGTCCATCAGTGGTTGTAGTTAGTTCATCAACACTAGCCCTTATCCCTATTTACTTAAGATCAACCTCATTCTCCAGTGAGAAGGCATAAAAGAAGATTGAGATTTAGTGAAACACTGGCATGTTACTAGGACAAATGTTCTTCTGTATCAAGATTGACTTTGTAACCTAGTTCTCATCAATGAGATTCTAGTGAACAAACTACTGGCTTGTTAACATATTGAATTTTCTAGTCTAGTCTTAAAAGGCCGTGGCTCTGTTTAACTTTGTGTTGATGGCCAGAAATTTACCAATAAACGAGTAATTCCAACTCCTTAATTCTAAGAATCAGTTACAATTCCCTCACATAGTCTAAAAGTATTATATTTTAGGGCATTATTTTTATCATAGGAGTATGCAATGAGGGTTGCAGAGTGGATTATATTTGGGGGAAGGGGGTGGGGTTTGAGGAGGTGCAGGGGGGGATTTTGTACCAATGAGGGAGTTTTTCTTTTGCTTTTCAAGGAGAGGAGCAAATGGGGGGGAGAGGGGGGAGGGGTCTGTGCGGGGAGAAGGGTGCAACAATCAATGAATGGAATCCCAAAATCTCTGTAGATGTTCATTGAAATGAAAAATAAACAACCTAAATTAAAAAAAAAAAAACCTCACGGGTGGATAAACACCTCACAGGAGGATAAACACCTCACAG
>NW_006399768.1:146773-166581 GCF_000299155.1 Elephantulus edwardii | reverse complement strand
ATCAATGAATGGAATCCCAAAATCTCTGTAGATGTTCATTGAAATGAAAAATAAACAACCTAAATTAAAAAAAAAAAGAAATAGATCTCCTTTCTTTTCTCTGAAAAAAAGTCTGCATATACCTTTATTCACATTACAACCTCTTTTACAGTCTTCTCAGATTCCGCAACTGACCTATTAGCAACCCTTCTAGGTAATCCTTCAAAAATTATAATCCAAATAACATTGAGTAAATGAAAAGTCAATGGTGATGGTGATAGTTTTAGGACATATTCTCAAATCTCTCTGCTTGACTTCTTGACATAACTATCCAGCATCTGTTTTCAAGTTTCATGGTGATGTATTGATGTGAGTATGTAGAGTAATTATAATTTTTTATATTCTTGAGTTTACATCCCAGAAAGGAAGACAATTTTGCTTGTTCTATTTCATACTTAGATAACAATTACAGTTGTTAATATAAATAGTGTAAAGACCACAAAATATATTTATAATAAGGTAAAGTCATTAATTTATGGCAGCAAATGAAAGCGTACATCAGAAAAGGCAGAGCTATTTTAAAAGAAGGAATTCTGTGTGGGCTGAGTTTTTTTTTTTTTTTTAAATTAAAATGTATTTGTCTTTTGTATTGATATGCTTGCAAAAATCATTATCATTGTGTTTCTTTTACACGCATTGTATTACACATTCTTTCATTCACATTGTGTTTCATGTGACCATTCCCATGTTGTTATTGCTAAGTGTCAATAGGTCTCTTGTGACTCATAGCAACCCTATGTACAACTGCTCTGAACCCAGCTCTGTCCTATGCCAACCTCATCATTTCTGACACAACCACTCCATTACCCTAGTCACTGAGTCAATCCATCTCATAGAGAGTCTTCCTCTCTTTCGCTCTCCCTCTACCCTATCAAGCATGATGTTCTTCTCCAAGAACTGGTCACTCCTTGCCCAGAGTATGTCAGATGAAGTTTCAGAATCCTTGCCTCCAAGGAGTAGCTTGGATTCACCATCTCCAGGATGGACCGGTTTGTTCTCTTAGCAGTCCATGGTATATTCAATACTCTTCTCCAGCATCACAAATCAAGGCATCAATTCTCCTTTCATCTTTAATCATTGTCCTGCTTTCTGATGCATAGCATTAATTGCAAAGACTATGGGCTGGATCAGGCACATCATAGTCTCCAGACTGACAATGTTGCTCTTCAATATTCTGGAGAGGTCTCTGACAGCAGATTTTCGCAAGGCAATTCATCTTTTCACTTCTTCCCTTTTTATTTCCCATGCATTATGTTTTACAAAATTAATCACCATTCATCTATGCCTGTTATTACCTCATCTTTTCAGGTCTCCACTGGATCTTTCCTAATTTCTTCATCAGCTCCCTCCACCCACCAAATTCTACAATCTTATGATTCCCCCTAACCCCACTTCTCCTTCCCCTTCCTCCTTTGGACCCTTGTACACATCCTGCTAGTCATCCTTCTATTTTTTTTAAATGCGAGATATATAGATATAGATAGATAGAGATAGAGATAGATAGATAGATAGATAGACAGATAGATATACATATACACAATTTACAGCATATTCTTCCCATTCAATTTCCCCCATTTATTCATTGTTGCACATTTTCTTCCCTGCCCACCCCTTCCCTCCAGTTTGCTTAGAAAATTAAAAAAAATCTTTCATTGTTATATGATCTCCCCCAAATCCACAGTCCACTTTACTATGCATCCTTCTATTTTAACAATAATTATCTTCTGTAGTATTTGTCCTTATGAAACTGAGTTCACTTAGCTTTGTGCCTTCCATACTATTCATAGTATATTGTACCATGAATTCTCAATTTATTCTTTTGTTGATGCACACTTGAGTTGTTTTCATTTTCTTGCTACTGTGAATAATACTGCTATGAATATTGGTATACACATCTCCATTTGTATCTCAGTTCTATTTTCCTTTGGCTGTATTTGTAGCAATGGGATAGCTGGATCATATGAAATTTCTACCTTCTGTTTTTTAAGGAAACACCAAACTACCTTCCAGAATGATTGCATCACTTTACAATCCCACCAACACTGCATGAGAGCTCCAATCTCTCTATATCCTCTCCAATATTTATTGTTTGTTGTCCTGTCATTGCAACTGGGTTGAGATGGTATCTCATTGTGGTTTTGTCTTGCATCCCTTTTATTGCCAGTGATTTTGAATATTTTTTCATATGTCTGTTTTCCATCCAAATGTCTTCCTTTGAGAAAAGTCTTTCAGTGTCTTTTGCCCATTTTGTAACTGAGTTATCAGTCTTTTTTTGTGGAGCCAAACTTTGTTATGAGTTCTTTGTCTGAGATGGCATTGCTAAAGGTTGTTTTGCTTTGTTTTTTGTGTTTTGGTTTTTTTTTTTCACCCATTCAGTAGGTTTTATTTCACCCTATTGAAAAGAGGTTTTGATACACACAGAAACTTAATCTTTAGAAGATTCCATTCATCGATGTTATCTTCTCCTGGTTATTCATTTTTGACTGTATTTACCAGCCAATATATACCATATAGCTTGCCTCCAGAAACCCTATGAACCTGGAGAAAGGATGAAAGTTATGCAAGTGTTTATTATGTCTTGCGATCATAGGGTCGCTATGAGTCACTTCTGACTCAATGACACTTAACAACAACAGTATAGAGAGAGATCAGTTGGCCTAGTGGACAGAAAGTGATGCTACCAAGCCAAAGGTGTGTGACTTTAGTGCACTGCCCTCAGGCCTGGTTTTAATTGTTTTTGGTCAAACATTCTTCAGGTCCTATAGGCCTGATCTATCCACTTGCTGTGCAGAGGTAACTCGTGATTGCTGTGGAGCTGAACACTGTGACACTGATGGGTCAAATGTGATAATGGTTACCCTTGGTATACAGCGTTTGGTGGAGCTCCTCGATTAAAACAAGCTCGAAGGTAGAAGTGGCATCAATTTCCACAATAGCTTGCCTCTGGAAACCCTATAAACCTGGAGAAAGGATGAAACTTATACAAGTGTTCAGGTCTTGCGTTCATAGAGTCTCTATGAGTTGTCTACGACTCAATGGCACTTAACAACAACTTTTATACCATAGGCTAGGGCTCCTAAATTTTGTCTCTTATGATCTTTATGGTTTTAATCTTTATTCTTGTGTTCCTGATCCACTTGGAGTTGATTATTTTGTGCAGAGTGATATGTGGATCCTGTTTCAGCTTTCTGCACATAGTAGTCCAGTTTTATCAGCATTGTTTTTTCTAAAGAGTTTGTCGTTTCCTCATTTGATACGTTTTGTTTCCTTGTCAAATACCAGTTGACCACAGGTAGAAGGGTATTCAGTTATCTTTTATTGGTCTATGTGTTTGTACCAGTACCATGTCACTGTGGTTAGTACAGCTGTATAGTAAGTTTTGGGATGAGGAAGTGCTATGTCTCTCACTTCATTTTTGTTTTTCAGAAAATTTTGCTTATTTGATATCTCTTTCCTTTCCAAATAAATTTTCCAATTGTCTTTTCTTCTTGAGAAATTAATTTAGTATCTGTATTGAGATTGTGCTAAACACGTAGAATTTTGGTAGGATTGTTAATTTTCATTATACTGAGTCATCTTATCCATGAACAGGTCACATTTATTCATTACTGAGTTCTTTTACTGTTTCTCACAGTAATGTTCTGTAGTTTTCTTCATAAAAGTCTTTTGTGTCTCATAATTGCCTACTGTCTACTTGGAATAGATCAGCTTTAGCTGATCCTCAAGAGGGTTTTCAGAGACAATTTCATGAGAAGAGATTTCCCATCCATCTTCCATGAAGCACATGGTGGATTTGAACCACGCACCTTTAGGATTACAGCACAATTATTTACCACTGGACCACCAGAACTTTATGTCTCTAGTACAGTTTATTGACAGGTATCACAAATAGAAGATTTCAAAAGGCAGCACAGGATGAAAAAGTAAATTATTACAATGAAATGTGCAAGGAGTTGGAGTCAGAAAATCAAAAGGGCCAAACTCGCTCAGCATTTCTTAAGCTCAAGTAACTGAAGAACAAATTCAAACCTCGAGTTGCTATAATCAAGGATGCTTTCGGCAGAATGTTAAATGATCAGGAAGTATTAAAAGAAGATGGAAAGAATATACTGAGTCACTGTATCGAAAGGAATTGGCGGACACAGAAGAATATCATGAAACAATATATGAGCAAGAGCCTATGGTGATAAAGACGTTCAGGCTGCTTTGAATGAAATGGCAAAAAATAAGTCCACAGGAATATATGGTAAACCAATTGACATATGTCAGTTCACAGATGCTACCCTGGATGTGCTCACCAAGTTGTACCAAGAAATCTGGAGAACAACCACTTGGCCAACTGACTGGAAAAGATTTATATTTGTTCCCATCCCATAGAACGGTGACCCAATACAGTGTGGAAACTACAGAACAATCTCATTGATTTCATGCAAGCAAGATTCTACTGAAGATTATCCAAAAATGACTGGAACAACACATCAGCAGAGAACTGCCAGAAGTCCAGGTTGGGTTTAGAAGGGGTTGTGGTACTAGGGATATTGTAACTGATGTTAGATGGATCTTAGCTCAAAGCAGGGAATACCAGAGGAATACATATCTGTATATCTGTGTTTCATTGACTATACAAAGGCATTTGACTGTGTGAATCATAACAAACTGTGGCTGACTCTGAGGAGAATGGGAATCCCAGAACACTTGATCGTTCTAATGCGAAACTTATACCTGGACCAGGAGGCAATTATCAGAACACAGCAAGGGAACTTTCATGGTTCAAAATTGAGGAGGGCATACGCCAAGGATGCGTCCTATCTCCATACCTTTTCAACCTGTATGCAGAACAGATCATTCATGAGGCTGGGTTCTATGAGGAGAAATGAGGGGTCAAGATTAGTGGAAGATTCATCAACAATCTGCTTTATGTGGTTGATATAACCCTGCTTGCTGAAACTGAGGAGGACCTGAAGCGCTTGCTGTGGAGGGTCAAGGACTGCAGCCTTCAATATGGATTGAGGCTCAATGTCAAGAAGACAAAGATTCTCACTGCTGGATCAATTGGCAACATCAGAATGGGTGGTGAAGAGATTGAGATTGTTCATAGCTTTAGTGTGCTTGACTCCACAGTCAACACTCTTGACACCAGTAGCCAGGAAGTTAAAAGGTGCATTACCATGGAAAAATCTGCTTTTAGGGACCTCTCCAAAGTACTGAAGAGCAATGGTATCTCTCTGGAGACTAAGGTGCATCTAATCTAATACAGGCCATGGTCTTTGTAATCACTTGTTATGCATCAGAGAGTTGGACAATGACCAAAGAGGATAAAAGGAGAATTTATGCCTTTGAGGTGTGGTGCTGGAGAAGGGTATTGAGAGTACCATGGACTGCTAGGAAAACAAACAGATTCATCCTGGAAAGGGTTAAACCGGGTGGCTCCTTGGAGGCAAGGATTCTGAGGCTCCATCTAACATACTTTGGATATGTTGTAAGGAGAGACCGGTCCTAGGAGAGTGACATCATATTTGGGAGGATGGAGGGACAGCTCAGGAGGGGAAGACCCTCTATGAGGTGGATTGATTCAGTGACTGGGGTAATTAGGGTAGATGAGTCAGAGGCAGTGAGATTGGCACAGGACAGAGCAGAGTTTAGGACTGTTGTACATAGGGTTGCTGTGAGTTGCAAGTGACTGAAGGGCACACAACAACAACAACAACATTGTATATTATATTACTTTCTTAGTTTCCTTCACTGTGTTTCTTTGTTACTGTGAAGGAATCCTACTGATTTTTGTGTTGATTTTGTGTCATGCCACCACTTTACTAAATTGGTCTACTGGATCTAACAGTTTTTTGAGATTTTTTTAAATAAAATTTTTGTTTTATACTGGTTTATTTACAAAGTTCATATACATTGTTTTTCACACTGGACCTTTCCCATTTCCTTTAACCACCACTCCCTTCACCTATCAAATTGTGCAACCTTCTAGTTACCTCCCTCACTCATCTTCACCTCTCTGCTCCCCTTCTCCCCCACCTTAGATAATCATATATATTTTACTAGTTATCTATTTCTATAATAATGGTCTTATACTACATTTTTCTTGAATCCATAGAATTTTCTGTGTATGCTATCATATCATCTGTATGTAGAGTGACAGTTTTAGTTTCTTTGTTAATCTGGATGCATCTTATTTCATTCTCTTGCCCTAACAAGTACTTCCAATACAATATTGAACTTTGTTTTTGTTGTTGTTCTATGCTGTTGAGTTGCCTGCAACTCACATCGACACTATGCACAACAGCTCTGAAGCCTTTCCTAAGCCAATCTCACTGACTCCGACACACCAACCCCAATTGTCCCAGTCACTGTATCAATCATCTAATCTGGGGTCTTCCTCTCATGCACTGTTCCTCCACCCCTCCAAAGATAATGCCCTTCTCCAAGAATCAGTCCCTCCTAGCCACATGCCCAAGATATGTGAGACGGAGCTTCAAAATCCTAGCCTCCAAGGAGAAACCTGGTTTCATCCTTTCCAAAACAGACCTATTTGTTTTCTTGGTGGTCCATAGTACATTCATGGTTTGGCCAGATGGTTGTCCTGCAGGAGTGGTAAAACTGAGAATCTTTCTTGGTTTCTTTTTCACAATGGGAATATCTTTATACTTTCTCAGTAGAAAATGATGTTAGCTCTTTTTTTTTGTGGATATTTTTTTTTCATTATGTTGAGGAAATTCCCTTCTGTTCCTATTTTACTGAATGCTTTAATTAGGAAGGGGTGTTTGATTTTGTCAAAGGCCTTTTCTATATCAATTGACAGGATCACATAATTCTTGTTCTATGTTTTATTAGTATGATGCCTTATGTTGATTATTGTTTGTATGTTGAACCATTCTTAAATTCCTGTTTGAATCCCACTTGGTCATGATGAATTATTACTTTAATGAACTATTGGATTCTATTGACCAGGAATTTATTAAGGATTTTTGCATCTATATTTATGAGAGACATTGGTCTGTAGTTTTCTTTTTTTGCAATGCCTTTACCTTTTTTTGGATTAGGGTTGTGCTTGCCTCTTATAATGATACTAAGAGTGTTCCTTCATTTTTAATTTTTTTTCTAAATAACTGAAATAGAATTGATGATAGTTCTTCTCTGAATGTTTCACTGAATTCTGCTGTAAAGCTATCTAGACTAGAACGTTCTTTTCGAAAGTTTTCTGTTGATTGATTTTTAGGGGATTTTGTTGGGGTTTTTTTGTTTGTTGTTATTGTTGTTGGTGGTGTTTTTGGTTTCTTTTGTTGTTATTGTTTTTGTTTATTTATCATTTTTTCAATTTATTTTAATGAAAATGTACAGAGACCTTGGATTTCCATTCATTCATTGTTGCACTTTTCTCCCTGCCCACCCCTCCCCCAATACACTCTTCTCTTTGAAAAGCAAAAGTTCCCCCAATATTTTACAATCCTTCCCCCCAGGTTCACTCCACTACACCTTCATTCTGGACTCCTGTCTTGACAATAATACCTAATCATATATCCCTTTTAAACAATTTTCTCCCTCATCTGTTTCAATGCAGTATACATTATTTATCCCATCTTTTTCAGTCTCCTCCCAACCCCGATGTCAGTTCTGTTTTACAATAATGGCACTATGTATTATTTGTCCCTTTGTGACTGAGATATTTCACTTAGTGTAAGGTCCTCCAGTGTCACCCATTTTGAATACTATTGCATGAGTTCCTTGTTTTTCAATGCCGCGTAGTATTCCATTGTGTGAATATACCACAGCTTCTCTATCCATTTGTTTGTTGGTGGGCACCTGTTTCCAACTTCTTTCTATAGTGAACAAAGCCGCTTTAAGCATGGGTGTGCATATATCTGCTTGGGTGGCAGTTATGGTCTCTTTGGGGTATATTCCAGGTAGTGGAATAGCTGGGTCAAATGGTATCTCTATTTTCATCTTTTTGAGAAAACACCACACCGCCTTCCACAGCGTTGCACCATTTTACACTTCCACAAACAGTCAATAAGAGTTCCAGTTTTCCACAACCTCGCCAGCATTTGTTGCTTGCTGTTCTGTTAAATGTTGCTATTCTTATTGGGGTCAGAAGATAGCTCATAGCTGTTTTGATGTTTGTTTGTTTTTTATGACCTGTATTATTCTGGGTAGGATGTGAGATTGAAGGAATTTGTCCATTTCCTCTAGGTTTTCAAATTAATCAGAGCATTGCTATTGTTGTTGTTAGGTGCTTGTTGAGTCACCTCTGACTCATAGTGACCCTATGAACAATATCCCTGAACCCTGCCCTATCCCGAATTAATCTTACTGTCTGAAACATGTCTACACTCATTGTCCCAGTTAATAAGTCAATCCATCTCATTCAGGATTTTCTTCTCCTGTGCTGACATCCCATTCTCCTAAGCATGTGTTTTTCCCAAGGATTGGTCTTTCCTGGCAACATGCTCAAAGGATGTGATAAAGAGCTTCAAAATCCTTGCCTCCAACACTCTTCAGGCTGACCTATTTGTTCACTTGGGGGTCCAGGTAATGTTTAATACTGTTCTGCAGAACTCGAACTCAAAGTCATCAATTCTTCTCCTGTCAACCTTAGTCATTGTCCAGCTTTCTGATGAATTGTAATTGTGAAGACCATGGTTTAGATCAGGGGAACCTATATCCCTATACTGACATAATTGCTCTTTAGCACTCCAGAGATTATCGACCGCTTCCTACGGCAATTCATCTTTTGATTTCCTAACTGTTGGTGTCTTGAGGGTTAATGTGGATCCAAGCCGGAAGAAATTGTTTAGAATGTCAATCTCTTCTCCATCTGTCATAGTGACGCAAATTGATTCAGTGGTGAGAACCTCTGCTTTCGTAACTAAGAGCTGCAATCCATATGGAGCATAGCAGTCCTTGATCTCCTGCAGCACTCTTTAGGCCTTTCTCCATTTCAACAACCAAGGTAATGTCATCTGCATAACACAAGTTGTTAGTGAAACTTCCTTCAATCATGATGCCACTTTCCTCATCATAAAGTCCAGCGTCCTGAATGGCCTGTTCCACATTTAGACTCAACATGTACAGAGACGGGATGCATACTTGACTCACTCCCTACTTAATATTATAATATCATTAATTTAATCAAATTCTGTTGTAATTACACTTCTATTATTTCTTACTCAGATTATTTGGGTCTTTCTTTTCTTAAGGTTTCCAATGATTTTTTAATATTTTATTGTTGTTATTATGTGCTGTTGAGTCACCTGTTACTTATAGTGACCCTATGTACAGAGACCTAAACCCTGCTCTATTGGTGCCAATCTCACTGTCTCCGACACACCTACCTCCATTACCCCCAGTCACTGAATCAATCCATCTCACAGAGGATCATCCTCTCCTGCACTGTCCCTCCACTTTCCCAAGCATAATATCCCTCTGCGAAACTGGTCCCTCCTTGCAACATGTCCAAAATATATCAGACAAAGCTTGAGAATCCCAGCCTCCAAGGAGCAGCTTGGTTTAACCCTCTCCAGCATGAACCTGTTCATTCTCTTAGCTGTCCATAATATATTCAAGACTCTTTTCTAACACGTGAGCTCAAAAACATCAATTCTCCTTCTATCATCTCTAATCATTACTGAGCTCTCTGACATAAGTGATTGCAAAGACTATGGCCTGTATCAGATGTGCCTTAGTCTCCAGAGTGAAGCTATTGCTCCTTAGTGCTTTGGAGAGCTAACAGCAGCTTTCCTATCACAATATTGTTGTTGTTATTGTTATGTGCCATGGAGTCACTTGCGACTCATAGCGACCCTATGTACAACAGCCCTAAACTCTGCTCTGTCCCTTGCCAATCACACTGTCTCTGACACTCCCATCCCTGTTATCCTACTCAACGAATCAATCCACCTGATAGAGGGTCTTCCCCTCCTGCTCTATCCCTCCACCCTCCCAAGCATGATGTCTCTCTCCAAGGATCAGTCTCTCCTTACAACATGTCTAAAGTATGTCAGATGAAGCCTCAGGATCCTTGCCTTCAAGGAGAAGCCTGGTTTAACACTCTCCAGGAAGAATCTGTTTTCTTAGCAGTCCATGGTACCCTCAATACTCTTCTCCAGCACCACTGCTCAAAGGCATCAGTTCTCCTTCTATCCTCCCTAGTCATTGTCCAACTGTCGGATGCATAGCAAGTGATTGCAAAGACCATGACCTGTATCAGAAGCACCTTAGTCTCCAGAGTGGTATCATTGCTCTTCAGTACTTTGAAGAGGTCCCTAACAGCAGACTTTTCCATCACAACACATTTTTTAATTTCCTGGCTTCTGGTGCCAAGAGTGTTGACTGTGGAGCCAAGCAAACTAAAGCTGTGAACAATCTCAAATTCTTCACCATGTATCACGACACTATCAATCAGCCCAGTGGTGACAATCTTTGTTTTCTTCATGTTGAGTTTCAATCCTTAATGAAGGCTGCAGCCCTTGACCTTTTGCAGCACGTGCTTCAGGTCCTCCTCAGTTTCAGCAAGCAGGGTTGTGTCATGTGTATAATGTAGACTGTTGATGAATCTTCATCTAATCCTAATTCCATATTTCTGCTCACAGAGCCCAGCCTCCAAAATAATCTGCCTCCTGGTCCAAGTATAGGTTTTACATTAGCATGATCAAGTGTCCTGGTATTCTCATTCTTCTCAGAGTCAGCCACAGTTTGCCATCATCCACACAATCAAATGCCTTTGCATAATCAATGAAGCACAGATAGACATTCCTCTGGTACTCCCTGCTTTCAGCCAAGATCCATCTAACATTAGCTAAAATATTCCTAGTACCACGACCTCTTCTAAAGCCAGCCTGCACTTCTGGCAATTCTCTATGATGTGCTGTTCCAGCCATTTTTTTGTAATTTTCAGCAGAAACTTGCTTGCATGTGATATTAATGATATTGTTCGATAATTTCTGCACTCTGTCAGATCACCTTTCTTTGGAATGGGAAGAAATAAAGATCTCTTCCAGTCAGTTGGCCAGGTGGTTGTCCTCCAGATTTCTCAGCACAACTTGTTGAGCACATCCAGGGCAACATCTGTTAGTTGAAATATGTAAATTGGTATAACATCAATTCCTGGGTCCTTATTTTTTGCCAATTCTTTCAAAGCAGCTTGAACTTCTTCCTTCATAACCATAGGCTCTGGTTTATGTTGTTTCATGAAATTCTTCTGTGTCTGCCAATCACTGTTGGTACAATAACTCTGTATACTCTTTTCATCTTCTTTTAATACTTCCTGGATCATTTAATATTCTGCACAAAGCATCCTTAAATACACAACTTGAGGTTTCAATTTGTTCTTCAGTTCCTTCAGCTTAAGAAACCTGAGCAAGTTCAGCCCTTTTGATTCTCACAATCCAGCTCCTTGCACATTTCATTTTCATACCTTATTTTGTCTTCCGATGCTGCCTGTTGAAATATTCAGTTCAGCTCATTGGGCAAATAGCCTGCTAGAGCCCCAGCTTAACTTACCCAGAGACCAGAAGAAACAGATAATGTCCAGCTAGCATTACTGATTGATTTACTTAAGGCCACGATAGAAAAGTTTTCATAGAAAGAAAGAAAAAAACGTAGACTAGAATATAAACTCTTAACAAGTCAGGCTTAGAATACCAGAAGATACAGAAGGACTTCCTGAGGCTTTCATATACTTTTCAAAACTTAACCTAAAATTATCTGTTCAGGTGACCTATTACCAAAATAGCATTGTTTGTTGTTGTTGTTATGTGCCATCGAGTCGCTTGCGACTCATAGCGACCCTATGTACAACAGCCCTAAACTCCGCTCTGTCCTGTGCCAATCGCATTGTATCTGACACTCCCATCCCAATTATCCCAGTCACTGAATCAATCCACCTCATAGAGGGCCTTCCTCTCCTGCGCTGTCCCTCCACCCTCCCAAGCATGATGTCCCTCTCTAAGGACCGGTCTCTCCTCACAACATGTCCAAAGTATGTTAAACGGAGCCTCAGAATCCTTGCCTCCAAGGAGCCACCCGGTTTAACCCTTTCCAGGAAAAATCTGTTTCCCTAGCAGTACATGGTATTCTCAATACTCTTCTCCAGCACCACAGCTCAAAGGCATCAATTCTCCTTCTATCCTCCTTGGTCATTGTCCAACTCTCTGATGCATAACAGGTGATTGCAAAAACCATGTCCTGTATCAGATGCACCTTAGTCTCCAAAGAGACACCATTGCTCTTCAGCACTTTGGAGAGGTCCCTAACAGCAGACTTTCCCATGGCAATGCGCCTTTTAATTTCCTGGCTGCTGGTGCCAACACTGTTGACTATGGAGCCAAGCAAACTAAAGCTGTTTACAATCTCAATCTCTTCATCATCCATCCTGATGCTGCCAATTGGTCCAGTGGTGAGAATCTTTGTCTTCTTGACATTGAGCCTCAATCCATATTGTAGGCTGCAGTCCTTGACACTCTGCAGCAGGCGCTTCAGGTCCTCTTCAGTTTCAGCAAGCAGGGTTGTGTCATCTGCATAACGCAGATTGTTGCTAAATTGTCCACCAATCTTGACCCCACATTTCTCCTCCTAGAGCCCAGCCTCCTGGATAATCTGTTCTGCATATAGGTTGAAAAGGTATGGAGATAGGATGCATCTCTGGTGTACGCCCTTCCCAATATTGAACCATGCAGTGTTCCCTTGCTCTGTTCTCATGACTGCCTCCTGGTCCAAGTATAAGTTTCGCATTAGAACGATCAAGTGTTCTGGGATTCCCATTCTTCTCAGAGTCAGCTATAGTTTGTTGTTATCTACACAGTCAAATTCCTTTGCATAGTCAATGAAACACAGACATTCCTCCAAAATAGCATATTAACCCAAAGTTAACTATATTGTCCATGAGTACAGGAGATATATATATATATAGTGAGAATGTTAACAATTACTCTAAAGAAAAGATGAGCAAACAAGGGAGGCAGGAAAATAATAGTACTAGGAAAAGAACAACCAAAATGCAATTAATAAGAATGTTGAAAGTTATGAAGAAGTTAACCAATGTCACCCAAAAATTTGTGTACAAACAAAAGCCTAATTTGCTCTTATAAATTGTCATCAGAATCCCTAGAATATTATTTAAGAAAAAGTAGAATTAATACACTGCTTAATAACTTTAGTGTTCCCTTATTAACACTAAATAAAGCAAATAAATAGATATATAAATAATCTTTTTTTTTCAGAAATCAGCAGAAATAAAGTAGATTAGCCAAAGTCATTGGCAAAAAACTAAAATGTAATTAAAAGAAGATGAACTATAAGTTTTTAGCCACAGTGTGTCCTGTGGAAAGCTTTAGGACTCTGATGTTATCCTGTTCAGATTTTTATTCATTAGATTGTTGTTATTGTTCTTATGTGTCCTTGAATCAATTAAGATCCTCTGAAATCCTATGAACAATGACTCTGAAACTTTCTCTGCCCTGGGCCAACCACATCATCTCTGACACATCTAACTCCACTGTCACAGTCATTTATTTTGTCAATATATCTCATCCAGGATCTTCCTTTTCTCTGCTCTCTACCCATTCAATCATGAAGCCCTTCTCTAAGGACTCCTTGCCTCTAAGGAGCAAACTGGCACAGACCTATTTGTTCTCCTGGGAGTCCAAAGCTCTTCTCCAGCACCACAAAGGCATCAGTTCTTCTTCTGTCATTGTCACTCACTGTCCAGCTCCCAGATGCATAGCAAGCAATTTAGAAGATCATGGGCTGGTTCAGGCAGAGAACCTGATTTTCACCAAGATCAGAAAATAACTCATGGTCTTTAGGTCTTGGAAATAAAATATTGATGTTTAAAATTATCATTTAAAGCTCCCCATCTGGTATTGAAATATCAGTTATCCCATCAGTTTAGATCCTTCAGATAAAGGTGAGATGTTACATTCTCCCAAAATTTCAAATAGCAAATTTTCTTTTGATTTGTGTTTTTAAAGATAAAATGTCTTCATAATAGTCTATTGTCCAACTGATTCCAACTCATGTAAATCCCATTTGTATAGAGTAGCATTTCTTCAAAGAATTTTCAGTCTGTCTTTTGAGATAACTGAGAGTGGATTAAATCACCAATTATTTTAGCCAGTAGGTGAATACTCAACTCTTTGTACCATGCAATGTTAATTCTTTTTTATCATGTTTGGTCATTGTCCAGCTCTCTAATGCATAGAAATTCCCTGGTAGTCTAGGGGTTAAGATTCAGCACTTTCCAATGCATAGCAAGTTATTGTGAAGACCATGGCCTGAATCAGGTGCACCTTAGGCCCTTAGTCTCCAGATTGTTATCATTGCTCCTCAGAACTTTTAAGAGATCCCTGACAGTAGCTTTCCCCAGAGCAATTCGTCCTCTGATTTCTTGACTGCTGGTAGCACGGGTGTTAATTGTTAGACAACTAAAATGAAATTGTTAACAACCTCAATCTCTTCTCCATCTATCATTGTTCTGCCAATTGTCCCAGGGGTGAGAATCTTTGTCTTTTTGATGTTGAGTTGAAATCCATATTGATGACCATGGTCTTTGACCTTCTGCAGCAAACATTTCAGGTCCTCCTCAGTTTCAGCAAGTGAAGTTTTGTCATCTTCATAATGCAGGTTGTTGATAAGTCTTCCTCTAATCTTGATGCCACATTTCTCCTCATGAAGTCCAGCTTCTTGAATTATATGTTCTGCATATAGACTGAAAAGGTATGGAGACAGGACACAAATCCTAAACACACTTCTTTCCTGATTTTGAATGATGCATTGTTTCCTTCTCTTATTCTCACCACTGCTTCCTGGTTCAAGTATAGGTTTTGTATGATCATAGTCAAGTGTTCTGGGATTTCCATTCTTCTTAAGTTTAGCCACAATCTGTTGTGATCCACACAGTAAAATGCTTTTGCATACTTAATTGAACACAGCTAGACACTGTTGGTACTCTTTGCTCTCAGCCAAGATCCATCTGAAATTGGTGATAATATCTCTGGTGCCATGGCCTCCTCTAAATCCAGTCTGTATTTCAGGTTATTTTCTGTATATATGTACAGTTCCAGTCGTGTTTGGATAGTCGTGTTCAGCAGGCTTTTGCTTATATATGATATCAGTGATATTGTTTGATAATTTCTTTACTCTGTCTTTACTTTCTTTACTCTGTCTTCACCCTTTTTTGTAATGGGAACATATAAGGATCCCTTCTAGTCAATTAGCCAGATAGTTTTTCTCCAGATTTCTTGATATAACTTGGTGAGTACATCCACTGTAGCATCTGTCTTTTAAAATATGTCAATCAGTATTCCATCAATTATTGAGGGCTTGCTTGTTGTCAACTCCTTTAGAACAGCTTAAACTTCCTCCTTCATCACCATTGCTTCTTGATCATACATTGTTTCATGAAATTCTTCTGTGTCAGCCAGTTCTTTATGGTACAGTGACTCTGTGTACTCTATCCATCTTCTTTTAATGCTTTCTCGATCTTTTGAGTATTTGTCCATAGCATCCTTAAGTATTGCAACTACAGTCTTTAACTTGCTCTTCAGTTTGTGCAGTTTAAAAAAAAAGTACAAAGAAGGTTTGTCCTTTTTGATTTTCTGACTCTGGCACTTTTCATACTCTATTGCACTCTTTATGTTGTCCTCCTGAGTTGGCCTTTGCAATCTTCTGTTTACTTACTTAACTTTCTGGTTCCTTCCCTTTGCTTTGACTTCTCGGCACTCAATTGCAATATTAAAAGTATTGACATCCATTGCAAGCTTTTCTTTCTCCTCGGTCTTTGCAATGACCTCTTTCTTTCTTCACGACTGTTATTATCGACATCCTTTCAAAGTTTATCCAGTCTTAGTTCATTAGTGTTCAAGACCTCAAACCTGTTCCAGAGGTGAATTTAAAAATTCAGGTGAGATAGAATCAAAGTCAAATTTTATTTGTTGTGGATTTGGTTTTCTTTAGCTTTAGTTTGAGTTTGCATAAGTAGTTTATTCCAAAATCAGCATCTGGCCTAGTTCTCAAACATGAAATTGAGCTTCTTCAGTGATTCTTTATACACATGTACCATCAGGTGAAGTCCATGTAGATGCTGTTTATTCTAATTTTACCTGACAGAAATACAACATTGGCAAACTTATTTATGTAAACTTTTTATCACTGTGAATTTCCTTAATGCTCAGTAATAGGAGTACACGTGTAATCATTAGCCAATTCTTATTTATTTTATAACATGTTCAATTTTATTATGTTGAAAAAAGACGGTATTTCCATTGACGTGTGTTTGCTTGTAACTTGTATTTCATGATTTTCCTTAAATAAATTTTTAAAAAGTTTCTCTATTTTCACAAGACTACAAACACTTTATATATGGAATTGGATAACATTATATTAAGTGTCAATAATATGTCTGGCAAGAAGCTCTGGTGACCCAATGGTTAAATAAATAATTCAGCAGTTAACTAAAAGGGAGTGATTCAAGTCCACCATTTATTCTGTGTGAGAAAGATGAGATCTCCTGTTTCCAGAAAGAATTATACCTTGGAAACCCTGTAATAATGCTATTTTGCCCTATAGGCATTCTGTGAGTTGAAATTGAGTCAATGACAATGAGTTTGATGTTTGATTTATATGCCTACCAATGCAAATCACTTGATTACTAAACTGAGCAAGACCAAGTAATCCTGTCTCTCTTCCACAATGTTATCTAAGACTCCGAACACAAAATTTGAATTACAAGTTTAGCAAAGATCAATAATTTATAATGGTGTGTTAGACCTTTAAAAAACAAATTATTTAGGGAATTCTCAGAGTTATATGCCCATCTATTAATGTAAAAGCATAACCCCAGTTCTTTGGCAGCACAGACTAATGACCTCCAGTATATATTTGCATTACTTGGCAAGCTGCTGAGAGTAATAAAATCAATAAGACTTTAAAATAGATCTTGTGTTAGAAATCTCAGGACCATTAATCTTTATGGTGTCATTGAATTGTCCCTTTCAGAATCACTAATTGCTGTCACAAAAAATAAGATTCTTCTTTTTACAAGGAAAAAATTAAGTAGCTATTATTGTTTCCAAAATAGTAGAAAATCTATTACAGATTATAAAAGATGTAGCTTGAACTTCTAAGATAGATAGATAGATAGATAGATAGATAGATAGATAGATAGATAGATAACTATGAATAATGAATGTTTTGGTAAATGTTCTTTTATAATATACTATGAAGTTGTAAAATAAAAACTATGGTGATAGTAATACCTTTATGTGACTATTGGACTTAATTCTTAGAAAAAATAGCTTGTTGTTGTTAGGTACTGTCAAGCCCAGTAACATTTGTAGAAATTCTATAAACAACAAACATGAATCTTTTCCTATGCTGTGCCAGCCTTATTATGTCTGATGTATTTGAACCCATTGCTACAGTCACTGTGTCAATCCATCCCATTGAGGGTCTTCCTCTTTTTTGCTGGACTTCCACCTTTCCATGTATGATATTTCTTTCCAAAGAATGACCTCTTTTAGTAACATGCCAAAAATATGTGAACTGAAGCCTCATCATTCTTGCCACTAAGAAGTACCATAATTTCACTTTTCCCAAGACATATCTGTTCATTATTTTGGCAATCCATAAGCTATTCAGGGTGCTTCTCCAACAGCATAATTCAAAGGTAATGATTCTTCTTTTGTCATTCTTTTTAATTGTCCTCCTCTCAGATGACTATGAAGACCAGGTCTGAATCAGGTACACTTTAGTCTTCAACTGACATTATTGCCCTTCAGTATTTTTGAGAGGTCTCTCACAGTGAAATTGTCCAAAGGAATTTGTCTCTGGATCTGCAGGCTGCTGGTAACAACAGTGTTGACTGTGAATACAAGTAAGATGAAGTAATTGACAGTTTCAAACCATTCTCCATCAATCATGTTTTTGCCTATTGACCCAGTGGGAAGAACATTTGTTTTCTTGATGTAATCTGTATTTCAGGAATTCTCTTTGATCTTCTGTAGTTGTTGACCTTCTTCAGCAAGTGTTTCAGATTATTTTTATACTTTCAGCAAGGAAAAGTCATCTGCATAACACAGATTGTTAAGGAGTATCCCTTAGATCCTAATGCCGTATTCTTTTTCACAGAGTCCAGTTTCATGAAAGACTTGTTCAATGTACAGAATGAATAGATATGAAGATACAACCCTGTTGCACACCCCTCCTGATTTTGCTTGTTGTTATATGCTGTCAAGTTGCTAGTGACTCACAGCAACTCTAACGACAACAGTTCTGAAGCCTTCCCTATCCTAAGCCAGTCTCACCAACTCCAACACACCTACAAGCATTGCCTTAGTCATTGTATCAATCCATCTCATCCTGGGTCTTCTTCTCCTGAGCCGTCCACCTTCAAAACATGATGTTCTTCTCCAAGGACTGGTACGTCTTGGTCATGTGCACAAAGTATATGAGACAGAGTTTCAAAATCCTAAACCTCCAAGGAGAAACCTGGCTTCATTCTCTCCAAGATAGACTTATTTGGCATGCTCAAGACTCTTTTCGAGCACCATATCTCAAAGATATCAATCAATTATTTTTGTTATCCTTAGTCATTATCCAGCTCTCTGATACATAGCAAGTAATTGCAAAACCATGGCCTGGATCAGGCACTCTTTAGTGTATAATCTTAGTTTCTTTAATTTCATTTTGCTACTCAGTTCTTTGGACAGGTCATTGACAGCAGATTTTCCCAGTACAATTGATCTTTTGATTTCTTGACTGCTGGTGCCAATCGTGTTAACTGTGGAGCGGAGCAAGCTCAAATTGTTAACAACCTCAATCTCTTCTTCATCTATCACAGTGCTGCCAATTGGCCCAATGGTAAGAATCTTTGGGGAAGGGTCTTTCATCTGTTCCTTTTGGTAAAATGCTTGTCTGGCAAATATTGTTCTAAAACTAAGCATCCAAATTAAGACAGACTAGGAAGAAATATTGATCACCCACTTTCCAAATATAATATGCCTTTGAAAACCCAATGTACACTTAGAATAGAGCAAAGTTAGAGTAGAATAACTCCTGATTTTAACCATACCATATTCCTTTCCTCTGTTTGCACAATGTAATTGTTTTTAGATTCCCATTCTTCTCAAGGTAAGCCATAGTTTGTTGTGATCCACATATACAAATATCTTTGCATTGTCAATAAAATATAGATAGCCATATTTCTAGTATTCTCTACTCTAGGCTAGACTTCATCTGACGTCACTAATGATTCCACTGATGTCACAGGCTCTTCTTTTATTTTTAATACATTTTATAGTGTTTTTTTTTAATTTTATACTGCACGCTTGTCCCTGTCCCCAAGGGCCTCTTCCCGCCGGTTTTCCATGTGTACCTTTGAAAGATGCCTCTTCATTGTTATCCTGGGTGGAAGGGAAGCCTGAAAGTGGCGCACAGGGGAAGTCACCTCAGATAACAAAAAAAAAAAAAGTGGCATCTTTCAAAGGTACAAAAGAAAAACCAGCGGGCCCGAGGGCCACAGGCCCTCAGGCGAGAAAGGAAACCATAATCTACACAGGAATTCTACAGGACATGTCACCTACCCTTGGAGACAGCACAACTAAACTTAAGAGACACTGGTCAAAAGAAAAAAAATGTCAGCAGTCGACGTGTTTGGAATCACAGAAGCCAAGAAAGCTTAAAATACAAGCTGTCAGATCATGGGGTTGGACAATGGAAGATATTTTCTGAAGGGACTTGGCAGATGTGAAGGGTTATCCTGGTGG
>NW_006399768.1:141504-143363 GCF_000299155.1 Elephantulus edwardii | reverse complement strand
ACCAAGCTACTCCTTGGAGGCAAGGATTCTGGGGCTTCGTCTGACGTTCTTTGGACATGTTGCCAGGAGGGACGGGTCCTTGGAGAGAGACATCATGCTTGGGAGGGTGGAGGGACAGCGCAGGAGGGGAAGACCCTCTATGAGATGGATTGATTCAGTGACTGGGGTAATCGGGATGAGTGTGTTAGCGGCACTGCGGTTGGCACAGGATAGAGCAGTGTTTAGGGCTGTTGTGCATAGGGTTGCTATGAGTCGGAAACGACTCGACGGCACATAACAATAACAACATTTTATACTGAATTATTTACAAAGTTCTAATATATTTTTAACAGAAGATCCTTTCCATTTCCTTCACCTCCCCCATCGAATTGTGCAACTCTATGATTAACCCCCCCTCCCCACCCCCAATTCCGCCTGTCCTCACTCCTCTGCTTTGCCCCCGCCTTTGGATCCTCATACTCATTGTACAATAATGACTTTCAACAGTATTTGTTCTTGTGTAGCTGAGTTAGTTCATTCAGCATAATGCTTTTCAGTCCCTCCCAAGTTGGGTAGTAATTTATAAAATCATTGTTCCTGTGTTTTAAGTAGTATTCTAACATGTGAATATACTACAACTTCTCTATCCATTTGTTTGTGGCTGTACATCTGGGTTGTTTTCATGTTCTTGTGATGGTGAATAATGCTGCTATGAACATTGATGTACAAGTCTCTATTTGTACCTCAGGTCTCATTTTCTTGGAGTACATTCCAAGCAGTCAAATAACTGGGTCCTATGAAATTTCTATGTTCAGTTTTTTTGAGGAAGTACAAAACTGCCTTTCAGAGTAGTTTTACCATTTTACAATCCCACCAACAACGTATAAGAGTTCCTATCTTGCCACTTCCTCTCCAGCATTTATCTGCTGTCCTGTTAAACTCTGTCACCACTACTGGAGTAAGATGGTATCTCATTATGGTTTTAATTTGCCTCTTTCCTATTGCAATTGATTTTAAGCACTTGTTCATGTGTCTGTGGACATTAGATTATCTTCCTCTGTGTAAACTCTTTCCATGTCTTTTGCCCCTTTTATAATTGGGTTATCGGTGTTTTTTTTGTGGGGGCCCAGAAATATTCTATAAACTTTCATTATGAGACTCTTGTTTAAGATGGTGTTGCCAATTGTTTTTTCCCCAGTTGGTAGGTTTCCTTTTCACCCTGTTGGGAAAAGTTTTGATGCACAAAGGGATTTAATCTTTAAAAGATCCATTCAGCAATTTTATCCCCTTCAAAATGTGCGCTTCTGGACATATTTGGCAGTCTCTTAGTAAACTATGCCTTCTAAGTTTGATTCCAGTTTGTCTCTTATGAACTTAATAGTTGAGGGTCTTTACTCCAAATCTCTGATTTTCCTTGAGATTATTTTCAGAGCCTCTTCTTAACCCAACTTGAACTGCTGACAGTTCCCTGTCAATGTACTGTTCTAGTAATTTTTGGATAATCTTCAATAACATATTGCTCAAATGTAATATTAATGACATTTTTTTATATTTTCACATTCTATTGGATAATTTTTTTTCCTATTATGGAAACAAATATGGATCTTCTCTAGGCAATGTACCAGATGGCATTCTCCAAATTTCCTTGCATAGATTGGTGAGAAAATTCAGAGGTTCATCTGTCTAGCTGAAACATGTCAGTCAGTCTCCCATCTATTCCATGTTGTTGTTAGGTGCCATAAAGTCAAACATGATTCATAACAACTCTATGAATAGCTAACATGTGTTGTTGTTATGTGCCGTCGAGTCGTTTCCGACTCATAGCGACCCTATGCACAACAGCCCTAAACCCTGCTCTATCCTGCGCCAACCGCACCGCC
>NW_006399768.1:138148-140299 GCF_000299155.1 Elephantulus edwardii | reverse complement strand
AGTCAGTTGGCCAAGTGGTTGTTCTCCAGATTTCTTGGCACAACTTGGTGAGCACATCCAGGGCAACATCTGTTATCTGAAATACTTCAATTAGTATACCATCTATTCCTGGGGCCTTATTTTTTGCTAATTCCTTCAAAGCAGTTTGAACTTCTTCCTTCATCACCATAGGTTCTTGCTCATATGTTATTTCTTTAAATTCCTCTGTATCTGCCAATTCCTTTCTATATAATGACTCATTATATTCCTTCCATCTTCTTGTAATACTTAGCCAACATGTACACACCCTATATTGTGCCATCCTTGTTATCTCTCAAACATTCAAACGTATTGCTGAAGTCACTGTGTCAGTCCACCTCATTAGAAGTCTCCCTCTCTTTCACTGATTACTCCTCTCATCTTTCCAAGCAAAATGTAGTTCTCCAATTAATAGCCTTGCCAAACTACATGTTTAAAATATGAAAGACCATCTTTGCCATCTTTAACTCTAAGGAGACTTCTAACTGCACTGTCTCCAAGACCTATCTGTTTTCTTGGCAATCTATAGGATATTCAGTACTCTTCTTCAACGCCAAAGGAATCAATTCTTCTGTCATTCTTACTCACTGTTCAAAATAATTAGTTGATTCTGAAAAATTTTAGCAAGTAAGTACCATATGAAAAAGAGCCAATGAAGGATGGCATTTAACCTGCACATAAGTCATTAGCAAAAATAAAAGTACCCAGAAATTGATGGGATACCAATTGACATGTTTCAACTAATAAATGTACCTCTGGATGTATTCACTAGTTTATGTGAGGAAATTTGAAGCACAGTTATCTACAAATCACTGGGTAAAAAAAATAAATAAATAAAATAAAAATCCATGTTTATACTAATTGCAAAGAAAAATGATCCAATAGAATGTGTAAATTAACAAAGAATATTATCAATATCACATGCAAACACAATATTGATGAAGATTATTAAAAAATAGCTATAACAGATATTGACAGGAAACTGCCAGAAGTTCCAGTTGGGCTAAGAATATCAGCTAGAATATCTATTTGCGACCTTGAGCTTTTGCCATATTTTTCTTGTTCAAATAGAACTTCCTGAAGTTTTTTTGGCAGTATTTAGTTTTTGCTCTCTTTATGTATGATATCCTTGATATCATTACATAGCCCTTCTGGTCTTTTGTTATTGTTGATAATAATCCAAACCTGTTCTTAAAATGATTTTTTTTCATTCAAGTGGGGTAGACTCAAGGTTAATTATGGTTTTTGTGGGATTTTAAAATCTTTAGTCTCAATGTGAACTTCTTGTTATTGTTGTTGCTAGGTGCCATCAAGTTGAGTGTGATTCACTGCAACTCTATGAACAAAAGATTGGAACCGTATACTATCCTGCGCCATGTTTACACTTTTTTACACACAAGATCCCATTGCAGCAGTCACTGTGTCAATCTACCTGGTTGAAGGTCTTCCTCTTCCTTGAAATTTGAACTTACACGTGAGTAACTGATGGTATCTTTTACAGTCTGTACCCTGGTCTGGTTCAGACTGCTGATACTAACCTTTTCAAAGGAATTATTTCCACAAATGTCATCAGTCTTCTTTCTGTGCAGTATGAGAGGTGAAATTCTCATGTAAAGTCATCTTGTGTGCTTTGCAAAAAGAAAAAAAGGTTGCTGTGCAGAAATTATTGAATGTGCAAAATTCAATCATTCACTCTCCAGCCTCTCTCTTGTCACCAAGTCCATACTTTCCAAATATCATTTTTTGTTCATTTTCAACTTTTGTAGTCCAGTCACCAATAATTATTAAGTCCTCTTCATTGTATGTTTGATGAGTTTGGGATGGCAAAAGAAGGTAGAAAACCACAACTTCCTCCTCTTTGGCTCTAGTCGTTGATGCATATATCCAAATAACTGTCATGTAAACTGTTCTTCCTTGTATGCTTAAGGACAGTATCCTATCACCCACAACATTGCACTTTAATATGTTGTTGTTGTTATGTGCCGTCGAGTCGTTTCCGACTCATAGCGACCCTATGCACAAACAGCCCTAAACCCTGCTCTATCCTGTGCCAACCGCACCGCCTCTGACACACCCATCCCGATTACCCCAGTCACTGAATCAATCCATCTCATAGAGGGTCTTCCCCTCCTG
>NW_006399768.1:133622-136863 GCF_000299155.1 Elephantulus edwardii | reverse complement strand
TCCATCTTGAAGTACAACATTGTGAGTGACAGGATTATATCCATATGCTTACAAGGAAGCACTTTAATATAGGCCTTGAAATTTCCCTTTTCATTATGAACACAAAATCATTTTCAGTTTTTCACTCTCAAGTGTAGTAGATCACATGATTTTCTGATTCAAAGTGGCCCATACTGGTCCATTTCAGTTCAGTATACTAGAAGATTTGTGAGATGACATCAAGAATATCACTCATGAAAAACGAAAAAGGTAGTTACAAAGACAGAGAAGGAAGAAAAGGCTATAAAGAATGTCAGAAGAGAGACTGAATATTGCACTAGAGTGTTGTGAAGCCAAAGCAAAGGGAAGAAATCAGGAAGCTAGAGAGCTGAACAGATTTCAAAAGGCAATGTAGTAAGGCAAAGCAACATATTACAATAAAATGTGCAAAGAACTGGTGTCAGAAAATCAAAAGGAATGAGCTCGTTTGGCATTCCTTAAGCGGAAGAAATGGGAGAACAAATGCAAACCTCAAATTGCAATATTTAAGGATGCTGTAGGGAGGATATTAAATGATCCATGAAGCATCAAAAGAAGATGAATAGATTAAACAGAGTCATTGTACCAAAAATAATTGGCTGACACAGAAGAATTTCATGAAACAACATGATTACGAGGTAATGGTGTTAAAGGATTAAGTTGTTCTGAACAAAATGGCAAGAAACAAGGCCCCAGGAACTGATAGAATACCAGCTGACATATTTCAACAAATAGATGCTGCCCTGAACATGCTCACCAGGTTGTGCCCAGAAATATGAAGGTCAACTCTATGGCCAGCGGACTAGAAGAGATTCATATTTATTCTCACTAAAAATGGTTTATCTGACAGAGTGTAGACATTATAGAGCAATACCACTAGTATCACATATAAGAAAAATCATACTGAAGATTATCTAAAACAGTTCAAGAGAGAGCTACCATAAATACAAGCTGGGTTTACAAAAGGCCATGGCACTAGAAACATTATCACCATTGTCAGATGGATCTTGTCTCAAAGAAGAGAGTATGAGAAGAATATCTATCTGTGTTTCATTGACTATGCAAAGACATTTGGCTGTATGAATCACAATAAATTGTGAGTAACCAGAGAGGAATGGAAATCCCAGAACACTTGATTATGTTCATGCACAACCTCTATTGAACCAAGAAGCATTATTCAAAATATAGCAAGGAAACATTGCTTGGCCCAATGTCAGGAAATAAATGGATCAGGGATGCTTCCTGTTTCCATACTTTTTAAATCTAAATGCAGGACAGATCATTCAAGAAGTTGGACTTTATGAGGAGGAATGTGGCATCAAGATTGGAGGAAAATTAATCAACAACTTTGCTTGCCAAAACAGAAGAACCTGGAGAATTTCTTGAAGAATATCAAGGACTACAGTCTTCAATCTGGATTACACCCCAAAATCAAGAAAAATAAATATTCTCATCTCTTGTCCATTGGCAGCAGCATGAGAGATGGAGAAGAGATTGAGGTTAACAATTTTCGTTTTCTTGGTTCTATAAACACTCTTGGTACCAGCAGTCAGAAAAATCTAAAGAAAAAATTCTTTAGGAAAACTTCTGTAAGATACCTCTCCAGGGTGCTAAAGAACAATGATATCAGTCTAAAGACCAAAGTGTGCATGATCCAGGCCATAGTCTTGATAATTACTTGCTATACATCAGACAGCTAAACAATGATTAAGCATGGTAGAAGAAGAATTGATGTCTGTGAATTGCTGGAGAAGATTCTTGAACATACTATGGACTGCAGAGAAAAACAAACCAACCACCTTGTTCCCTAGAGGCAAGGATTTTTAAACTCTCTCACACATACTTTGGGCAAGTGGCTAGGAGTGATCAGTCTTTGGATAAGGGCATCATGCATGGGAGGGTGAAGAAACAGCACAGAGGAGGAAGACCCTGGATGAGATTGACTGATAAGGTAATTGCATAATGGGATTAGGTACTTTGGAGATAGTGAGATTGGATCAGGATAGGCTAGGTTTCAGAGATAATGAATATCACTTGCTATGAGTCATAGGCAACTCAATGACAAATAACAACAACAATACCTAAAATTTCAATTTTCATATATCTCATTTCACTTTTTGCAATTTCCATGTTTCCTGTGTTCATACAGAGTTCCCTAAACTCTAAGGAGTTACCTTTCTACAAATTTTCTGCCTCACTGAACTAATTACTCTTATTTAGATTGATTGGCATATCCTGTGTAAGCTGTAAACAGTTGAAGTTTGATAATTTTTGTCTTGTATTGGGTTGCAGTTTTCCCTGTGATTAGTATACAGCTTGCAGTGATTTGTCAATAGACAGTGCAAATGAAATACTTGCAACTACTGTGCAAATTAAGTATCTGTGACCTATTTTTTTTAATTTTTTTTTTTATTTTTTATTATTTTGTGTGTGTGTACCGTCAAATCAGATCTGACTGGTACAGGAGGATATTGCGCCTCCTTCTCTGGCAGAGCATGGGTGGACTTTAACCGTGCACCTCTGGGATTGTAGTTGCAGCTCCTTGCCACTAGGCCCCCAGAGCTCTCCTGGTGCCACATTCTTCTCCATAAAGTTCGGATTCCCGTATGATTTGTTCCACAAAGAGATTGAAAATATATGGAGAAAGGACACATCCTGATTCACTCCTTTCTTGATTTTGAACTATATACTGTTTCCTTGTTCTGATTTCTAGTCTAAGTATAGGTTTCACATTAGCTCAATCAAGCGTTCTGGGATACCCATTCTTCAATATTAGCCATTATTTATCGTGATCCACACAGTCAAATGCCTTTGCATAGTCAATACAAATAGATATTTTTCCTATACCCTCTGCCATCAGCCAAGGTCCATCTGACATTGGCAGTGATGTCCCTAGTGCTACAGCCTCTTCTAAATCCAGCTCTGATCCTGTTTTGCTCCATTGGCCGTGGTGTAGTTACTGTTGTAATTTACTGTAGGAGTCAGAACTGACTCATAGCTGATCCTCCAGTGGGTTTTCAAAGGCATTAAATCGTACGAGGGGAGATTGTCCATATTTCTCTTTGGCAGCAATTAGTGGGCTAGAACCACATGCCTTTGGGTTGGCAGCACCATTCCTTACTACTAGACCACCAGAGCTCCTGACTGGCCATCATAGAACTGGTTTAAATGGCATCAAGGAGTTTTCCATAAATGCTTGGCACTCTGGTCATATAATCTGTAG
>NW_006399768.1:129285-132592 GCF_000299155.1 Elephantulus edwardii | reverse complement strand
TTTTTTTATTTTTTATTATTTTGTGTGTGTGTACCGTCAAATCAGATCTGACTGGTACAGGAGGATATTGCGCCTCCTTCTCTGGCAGAGCATCTGGTGGATTCGAACCGTGTTCCTCTGGGATTGCAGTGCAGCTTCTTGCCACTAGGCCACCAGAGCTCTCCTGTATCTGTGACCTATTAAGAAGATATTGGTCAGTTCATGGCCTTGGTGGGAGAGTTATATTTTGAAATTAAAAAGGTCATGTGAGTCTATATACAGCCAACCTCATAGGGAGAGGTTTTATTTTCGGGTTTGTTTGTCTGTTTAAGAGAAGCAGAAGGAAGAATCAAGAAAGGAGAAAGAGAAGGAGAAGGAAAGGAATCTCCAAAAAGAGTTGTAATATAGGTTAAGGAATGTAGACAACGAAACAGACAATGAAACACTGGAGACAATGAAAGCTCCAGAAGGGATTTAGTGAAGGAACTGGCAGTGACTGGCACAACAACCAGTGGTGAGTGATAGTAGGATTTGCAAGAGTCTATTGTAAGGAATCTGAGAGGAGCTTGTCTTCAGTGAGTCCAAGAGGAGCACTACAGGTTGAGAAAACCATCTTGGAATTGAAGAAGTGAGACTGCCTGCATGCTTCATGATCTTGAGTTGTACCCTGTTACGTCTTTAATAAACATCTCAACTATCAATATAGGAAGGGTTCTGTTGTGGAGATTGTAAAGGATTTAGTATCAAATCCAGAAGAGAAGTAGAGATACCAGTGAGAATAACAACTGGTATTAGAATTGGGTTAAAAAAGTTTGAAAAGTGAAGACATGTCTAAACTCCACCACATAGGAATAAGTCTTGAACTGTTCTTAATGACCATTTTTCCCTCTGATATTAGGCACTTACTGATACTCTTATTGTTACTACTACCTTCTCACGTTATATTCATATGGTAGTAAAAAGTATGATTGAGTCAGAAACTTAAGGTGAGAGATGGAAAATTAATGAGAGAAAGAGCTAATATTTTTAATAAATTTATTGATTTGTGAAGGTAGCATTTTTTCCCTATACTTCTTTTATTTTTTTCCCCTTAAGTACATTCCTTCCTCTTAAAACCTGAAGGGTCGCTATGAGTCAGTTCTGATTTGATGGCAATGGGTTTTTTCTTATTAAGAGTTCCATTCATGATGTATTAACTCTTTACAATGTTTCTACTTGAAAAGCAAGATAATCCACATCAACACTTACATCCACACAGAGAAAGACAATAATAGAAGTTGATATGGTCTTCATTCCCCCGCACATTATTACTGTTTATTTTTCTGATTATCATTGCTCTTTGAGATTCTCTCACCCATACTCACTAGAAAATAGTTTAAATCCATTCCTTATACTATTTTCCCCTAAGATTTAAACATGTCTATCTTATTCTGTATATGTATTGCTTGTTGGAATAATCTGTAGACAGTTGAACTGCTAATCCAAAGGGAATGCCTTTTTCCTTCAAAATCACTATGGAGAAAGTTGGACACAACCTTCCTGTGATATTGTTGGGATTTTTATGCTTTGCTGAGTGGAGTACGACTCACAGCAACCCTATGAACAACAGTGACTATTATTTAATCTTTGTCCTATTCCTATGCCATCCTCATAGTTTCTAACATATGTAAGGCTACTGTTGCAGTAAATTCATCAGTCCATTTGGTTGAGGGTCATCCTCTGTTTCACCATCACTCTGTCGTCGAAGCATTGTATCCCTCTCCCAGAATCACCCTCTCCTAGCAACATGCCTAAAGTGTGTAAGAAAAAACTTTATTTGCCTCCAATACGCACTACTGCTGTACCTTCTTTTGACAGACAATGGGATATTCAGCAATTTTCTCCAACACCACAGCTCAAAGGCATCTATTCTTCTTCTGTCACCCTTATTCATTGTTCAGCTCCCAGATGCATAACAAGTATTGCAAAGACCATGACCTGAATTGAACACACCTTAGGATTCAAGTTAATGTCATTAATCTCAATAATTTGGAGAGATTCTACACTGCAGACTTTCCCAATGTAATATGTCTCTTGATCTTATGACTGCTGGTAACAAGGATGTTGATTGTGGGCTCCTGTAAGATGAGATAGTTGAAAATTTCAGTTTTTTTCACAAGCTAGCATGATATTATCTCTGATCCAGTGAAGAGAATTTTGTTTACTTGATGTTGAGGTTTAATCTATATTGAAGGTTGTGTTCTTTGATCTTCTGCGGGAAGCATTTCAGTTCTTCCTCGCTTTCACCAAACAAGATTGTATCACCTGTGTAATGTAGGTTGTTGATAAGTCTTCCTCTAATCCTGATGCCACATTCTTCTTCATAGAGTCCAGGTTCCCAAAGTACTTTTCAAAATACCTATGGAATAGGTATGGAAAGGATATAACCTTGTAATACCCTTTTCTTATTTTTAAACCATATAGTGTTTCCTTTCTCTGTTTGCTCAAAAGCCTCTTGGTCTAGATTTAGGTTTCACATGACCACAATTAGGTGTTCTGGAATTCCCTTTCTCCTCAATGTGGCCATAATTTGTTATGATCCACACAGTAAATTGTCTTTACATAGACAATAAAAAAGAAATAGACATTCTTTGAATATTCTTTGCTTTCAGCCAGGATCCATCTAATATCAACAATGATCTATTTGATGCTACAGTCTTTACTAAATCCTGCTTGAACTTGTAGCAAATTTCTGCCTGCTGTTTATGAATAATCTTCAGCAATTGTTTTTTTGCTTGCATTAATAACATTGTTCAACAACCCACATTTTGATGGATCACCTTTCTTAAAAATTAAAACAAACATCAATAACTTCCAGCCAGTTGCCCAGGCAACTGTCCTCTAAATATCCTGGCAGATTTGAAAGCATAGTCCAAAATGCCACTGTTATTTGGTCAATTAGTATCCCATAGATTCCTGGGGCCTTACTTTTTGCCATTGTCTTCATTGCATCTTGAGCTTCTTCCTTCATTACTGTTGTTGTTTGTTATGTGCCGTCGAGTCACCTGCGACTCACAGCGACCATATGTACAACAGCCCTAAACTCCGCTCTGTCCTGTGCCAATCGCACCGTCTCTGACACTCTCATGCCAATTATCCCAGGCACTGAATCAATCCACCTCATAGAGAGCCTTCCTCTCCTGCGCCGTCCCTCCACCCTCCCAAGCATGATGTCCCTCTCCAAGGACTGGTCTCTCCTCACTACATGTCCAAAGTAAGTTATACGGAGCCTCAGAATCCTTGCCTCCAAGGAGCCACCTGGTTTAACCCTCTCCAGGACAAATCTGTT
>NW_006399768.1:121025-128133 GCF_000299155.1 Elephantulus edwardii | reverse complement strand
ACCACTTGGCCAACTGACTGGAAGAGATCGATATTTGTTCCTATCCAAAAGAAAGGCGACCCAACCGAATGTGGAAACTACAGAACAATTTTACTGATTTCACATGCAAGCAAGATTTTACTGAAAATTATCCAAAAACGACTGGAACAGCACTTCAACAGAGAACTACCAGAAGTCCTTCATTACTACAGGCTCTTAATCATATGGACGTGGTGGTGGTGGTTGTTGTTATGTGCCATTGAGTCGCTTGTGACTCATAGCAACTGTAAGTACAACAGCCCTAAACTCTGTCCTGTCCTGTGCCAATCGCACTGTCTCTGAGACTCCCATCCTGATTACCCCAGTCAATGAATCAATCCACCTCCTAGAGGGCCTTCCTCTCCTGCGTCTGCCCTCCACCCTCCCAAGCATGATCATATGGTATTTTCTGAAATGTTTCAGTGTTGATCCGTTTTTTTCTTTTTTTGGTGCAGTGATTCTGTGTATTCTTTTTGTCATCTTTTGTTGCTTTTTAGATAATTCAAGATTTTGTCCATAGTATCCTCAGTGTTGCAACTAGAAGCTTGAATTTGTGTTTCATTTCTTTCAGATTGAGAAATGCTAAGCAAGTTCTTCCCTTTTTATTCTAGAATTTCAGATCTCTCCACATTTTGCTCTACTTTGTGTCATCTTCTCAATTTGTCCTTTGAATCTTCTATTCAGCTCTTTTTTTTCTTTTTTTTTTTACTATTCAGCTCTTTTAATGTAAGCATCTCTTCCCTTTGTTTTGATTTCTTGATGCTCTAGTGCAATGTCTCTTCTGATATCCATTTTGTGCTTGGTTTGTTTTTTTTTTCTTTTTCCTCTGTTTTTTTTTTCTCTCTTCATCAATGATATCCTTAATATCATTTCACAATTCGTCTGTTCTTCAATCTTTGCTGTTCAATAATTTCAACCCATTCTTGATTTTCAAATGCCAGCAGGATAGAATTAAGTAAATATTTTGGTTCTTGTGAGCATGTTTTCATTTTATGCAGCTTTATTTTAAACTTGCACATGAGTAATTGATGATCTCTTCCACAGATATCTCCTGGCCTGGTTTTGACTACCGATATTGACTTTGCCTGATAATTCTTTTCACAGATGTTATCAATCTGATTCCTATGTATTCCATTAGATGAGGTCCATATTAAAGTAAATTTTGTGTTTGTTTACTTAAAAATATATTTCTAATAAATAAATCACTGAACATAGAAAATTTGATCATTCTAATTCTGGTCTCATTTCTGTCACCAGGTCCATTTCTTTTTCATTGTTTTCAATTTGCAATTATCATGAATGCATCTTGATTTCATATTTGGTCAATTTTGGACAGCAAAATTTTGTAAAATTCTTCAATTTCTTCCTCTTTGAATTTAGCTGTTGGTGTGCATATTTGAATAATAGTGTTACTATGTTAATAGAACAGGTCTTCTTTGTAAGTCTATAAATAGTATCATATCACTACAGCATTGTACTTCAGGATAGAACTTGAAATTATTTTTTAAACTCTGTATACAAAACCATTCTCTGTTTTTCATTCCCACCATAGGATACTGTGTAATTGCCTGACTCTAAGTGGCCAAGGTCAAGCCACTTCATCTCACTAATACCTAGAATGTCTGTGTTGATGTGTTCTATTTCATTTTTCATAACTCTTCATTTTCCAACATTCATATTTTGTACATCTCACATTCCAACTATTAAAGGATGTTTTCAGCTATTTTTCCTTGTTTTGACTGCCCTCCAATCTGGGCTCTAATCATAAGACTATAATCATCTGTGTTCCTCTATTGTTCACAAGGGTTTACAGACATCTGTTATTTAAGAGATAGATGGCCAGTCCTACTTCCTCATCTGACTTAATCTAGGAGGTCTCCTGACACCTGTCCACCATGAGTGACCCTTCTGGCTTTTGCCATATTGGTGTCATAACTTCTAGCATCACAGCAAACTATAAGTCACCTTAATACAGAAGACTGACAGACAAGTGCTATACTTATAAACAAACAATAATAAATAATAAAAAGAATAAGAATAATAAGAAAAACAATGATAAACAAGCAAGAATATACACACTAACGCTATAAAGCAAGCTCTGGATGCCTATTGGTTAGAAACTGTGCTGCTCAACTGAAGGTACACAGTTCAAATCTACAAGCTGCTACATGGGATAGGCAATCTTCACTTCCACCATTTTATGCATATGAAAACTCACTAAAGAGTCAGCTATTGACTGATTCAAACTTTATGGTGTGCAATATCTACAACAGCTATAAAATCATAAGCAATATGCAGATAAATGCCTTTTGAGGGGACCTTCATTTTCAGGGATGGATTTGTCCTGTTCTCAGTTTAGTTCTCTCTTCCCTAGATTCATATTTTCCCTCTGAAAGGTCTATAGCCTTTTGTTTATTGACAATTTTGATTGAACATTGAAAACATTGACTTAAAAGCACTTTAAGCTGTTCACAAATTCTGCCCTTGTAATCCCTTATATTGATTTCATCTTATTCATGAGTAATGCTACACTTCTTATCTTGAAAATTTCTTGCAGGATGGTAATGGGCAATATACACTATACAGACTATAACAGCAAGACACAAGAACCAGGAAAATGGGTGATAGTGAAGGGAATAAGTGGATGTTTACTGTACTAAAGGCAGAAGTCAAACAACTTAATCAATCCTTCATTCAAACTACCACATTGCAAAAGACAACTGCTGATCTAAAAAACTGAAATTAGAAGCCTTTGGAAGCCATTATAAATGTAACTTTAATTTTGATGGTTTGTGGAAGAGATTTATAGCCTCTAAAGATTCACTGAAGGGTCAGGGGTGAGTCAGTTCCAACTCCATGGCGATAAGTTGAACTGAGTAATCATGATGTTAAGTGAATGACAAATATGTCACAGACTGTAAGTAAACATAGAAGTCTTTCATAACAGCTATCCATCATTAACTTTTCTTGAAATATATGTAGAGTGTGATATGATAACACCTAGCTTTCTTTACCAACTGAGTGGTAGACTTGATCAATTCATTTATCTTATTGTATATTAAGTTAAAAAGTTCAAAAAAATCAGTTATATCAAAAGAAATTATGATACAAATATAGTAAAATGAAACAACATCATTATTTCTCATTAACAACCTATTACATTTGGCACATTAATGTTCTTTCTGACAAGATACCATGGGTGTTAACTGTGGATCCTAGTAAGATGAAACTGTTGATAGCTTCAATCTCCTCTTCATCCATCATGATGTTGCTTATTGGTCTAGTGGTAAGAATATTTGTTTTGTTGACATTGAGATGCAATCCATACTGAAGGCTACATTTCTTGATCTTCTGTAACAAGCGGTTCAAGTCCTCCTCACTTTCAGCAAGCAAAGTTGTGCCATCTGGATAACATAAGTTATTGATGAGTCTCCCTCCAATCCTGATGCCACACTCCTCTTCATAGAGTCCAACTTCTTGGATAATTTGCACAACATTACAGATTGAATAGGTATGGAGAGAGAATACATCCCTAACACACTTCCTTTTCAATGTTAAACCAGCAATCAGGACAAAAAGAGGTGCATTGCACTGTGAAAATCTGCAGTTAGGGTCCTCTCCAAATTATTGAGAAGTAATGTCATTAGTTTGAAGACTGTAGATCTTATTCAAGCAATAGACTTTCTGGTTACTTGCTAAGCATTTGAGAGTTGGACAATAAATAAGGATGACAGAAAAGACTTGACTCCTTTGACCTGTTATGTTGGAGAAGCTTACTGAACATTACATAGATGGCCAAAAGAACAAACAGGTAAGTCTTGGAGAGGGTGTAGCTGGAATACTCTCTGGAGGCAAGAATGATGAAGTTTCACTTCACATGCTTTGGGCATGTTACTAGAAAGTACTATTCCTCAGAGAAGGACATAATGCTGAGAAGGGCAGAGGGTCGGCAAAAGAGAGGAAGACCCTCAACCAGGAGTAATGACATGGTGACTGCCATAATGGGCACTTCAGTGTCAGGAAGTGTGAGAATGTCACATGACAGAACAGAGTTCAGATCTTTTGTTAAAAGGGTCACTGTGAGTTGTACTCGACTTGACAGCACCTAACAACAACAGGATTCTTTAATTTCATAATGCCCAGTAACAGTTCCATTTTCCAAGAAATCCCCATTTTAGTAAACTTAAAAAATAATTTTGAACCCTGAAACCATCCAGCTATACAGAAAAAGAAATGGCATTGTTGTTTGTATACTTTAGTAAGAATAATCAAGAAGGTAAATTTTCAGTTTAATAAGACAAGCCCTTACCAATATAGAATATGTTTGGCTTAAATGTTTGCTAAATAATTAGAGACAATTAATTAGGCCATAATTGACCTATGTTTTTCATGATCCCTTGTATAACAAATACAACAATTCATTCAGTAATGGCTTGAGTACTTTTAGTGCTATACTGTTGCTATGTTATTAGGTCACTCACAAATGAGCTGCTAACTGCTCTAACTACTCTCAAACATTAACGAATTTGTAAATATAATTATTAAATTGCTCTGTCTGTAAATACCCTTCTGACCTAGTATTTGCAACACTGATAAGTTAATATACAAGTGTGACGAGGTACCAATTTTATTTGATAGAAGTGAAAAAAAATTAGACTTCCTGCTGTTCAGGCATTTTCAAGAGTTGTTTATAAAGAAGTAGATGACTCTATATCAGTTCTCTTGTGTTATGCATGCTTGTTAAAAGATTCAGTTGTTATACTAGATATATTTTCAGAGTCAGTGATTCATTAGAATAAAATTCAACACCAGTGTCATATCACATATATTTTAGAAGTTAAAATGGCTCACATTTCACTTTTTTAATATCGTGTAATTGCAGACACTGTCCCATATATTTCTACTTTTATTATTTCTATCAATAATGAATTTTCTTGAAAGGCACCAATGATTTTCTCTCCTAGAGCAATGACTATATAGGTTATTTTTTCCTTTTTTTTTTTTAATGCCTAAGATTATCCAAAAACGACCGGAACAGTACATCAGCAGAGAACTGCCAGAAGTCCAGGCTGGCTTTAGATGGGGTTGTGGTATTAGGGATATTGTAGCTGATGTTAGATGGATCTTAGCTGAAAGCAGAGACTACCAGAAGAATGTCTATCTGTGTTTCATTGATTATGTAAAGGCATTTGACTGTGTGGATCATAACAAACTGTGGCTGACTCTGAGAAGAATCGGAATCCCATAACATTTAATTGTGCTAATGCAAAACCTATACTTGTACGAAGAGGCAGTAGTCAGAACAGAGCAGGGCAACACTGCATGCTTCAAAATTGAGAAGGGTGTACGCCAGGGATGTGTCCTATCTCCATACCTTTTCAACCTGTATGCAGAGCAGATTATCTGAGAGGCTGGGCTCTATGAGGAGAAGCATGGCATTAGGATTGCTGGAAGATCTATCAACAATCTGCGTTATGCAGATGACACAACCCTGTTCGCTGAAACTGAGGAGGACCTCATGCACTTACTGCAGAGGGTCAAGGAATACAAAGATTCTCACCACTGGACCAATCGGTAGCATCATGATGGATGTCAAAGAGATTGAGATTGTTCACAGCTTCAGTTTACTTGCGATGGGAAAGTCTGCGGTTAGGGACCTTTCTAAAGTACTCCAGAGCAACGGTGTCTCTCTGGAGACTAAGGTCCGTCTGATACAGGCCATGGTTTTTGCAATCACTTTTTGTGCATCAGAGAGTTGGACAATGACTTGGGAGGATAGAAGGAGAGTTAACGCCTTTGAGCTGTGGTGCTGGAGAGGAGTATTGAATGTACCCTGGACTGCCAAGAAAACAAACAGATTCATCCTAGAGAGGGTTAAACCATGCTACTCTTTGGAATCTCTGAGGATTCTGGGGCTTCGTCTGATATACTTTGGACATGTAAGGAGAGACAGGTCCTTGAAGAGGGACATCATGCTTGGTAGGGTAGAGGGAGAGCGCAGGAGGGGAAGAACCTCTATGAGGTGGATTGATTCCGTGACTGGGGTAATCAGGATGGGTGTGTCAGAGGCAATGTGATTGGCACAGGATAGAGCAGGGTTTAGGGCTGTTGTACATAGGGTCGCTATGAGTCGCAAACGACTCAACGGCACGTAACAGTAACAACAACATATAGTTTTAAGGTATATGTTTTTAACCATATTCTACTTACATTGCATTTACGTTATTCTGTAGTATTACATGTCAAAATACTCAGACAATTCAACAAGAAAATAAAGGAAACTATTGTACATAGTGTAAATATCTTGATAAGACTTTATAACTTTAAAAATATCTATATTGTTATTGTTGTTAGCTGCTGTAGTGTCTTTTCCAACTCATAGCAACTCTATATACAATGGAATAAACTATTATCTCTTTCAGTGCTTAAATTTCTGACATTTCTGTTAATATACCACTGTAATACTTTTTTTATGGTAATTGGTGTTTATTTTATTTGGAAAAACATGTTGGGGATACACAGAGGTGAGGGTTGGGAGCATAAGGGTGAAGATGGGCAGGGATAAAAATTGCAGGGATGCAGTTGCACAGCTTCACAATTTGGTTGGTGGGGGAGAGCAGGTGAAGAAAATGAAAAAGGATCCAGTGGGGACCAGATGCTTCAGGTCAATGGTAAGCATAGTCCAATGGTGATTAAACAAACTGTCTTTTCAACTTGTGGGTTCTCATTTGGGAATTGGGTGCAGACTCTCTGACTTCTTCATGCTGAATAGCAGTGTTGATGTGAAGGAGGAAAGAGAGCACACTTTATCCCCTTACTGGTGGTCTTGGGTCAAAGCTCTTGCCTTCTTGTTCTGTTAGATGTTTTCCTGACATTTTCTCCCCTCTGGACTGCAAAGTGTTTTCTTAGGTGGGTCCAGTGGGGATGGCTGATGGAACCCTAAGGCTCCATCCTCCTTTGCTTCCTTAATTGGCCATTGTATTTCCTTTTTGTCTCTGTAACTGAGTTCAGCGTCAGGTCTGGAGTAAAACTCAGTGTTAAGGTTACCTATAGAAAAGGGAGCAAATCTAGAGAGAACAAACTTGTGAGT
>NW_006399768.1:119712-120754 GCF_000299155.1 Elephantulus edwardii | reverse complement strand
CAATTTTGATGATACTGTTTATAAATTTCCATACTCCATTCAATTTCCACTCTTTGGAATTGGCACAAACCCCACTCTCTTTCAGTCAATTGGCCCAGGCAGTACTGCAGATTTTTCTGCAATTAAAGACTTGGAAGTTAGCACTTTAGTGTTACATCATTTGTTGAAACATGTTGATTGATACTTTGTCAGTTACTGGAAACTTTGATACAGTTTTGACCTCTTTTTTCATTACCATTAGTTCTTGGACATTACATCCTAAAATAGTTTAATGTTTACTAATTCTTTATTAATATAATTATTCTAGTTCTTCTTTCAATCTCCTTTTAATGCTCACTCCATATTTCAATATTCTGTTAACAGAATTCTTTAATATTACAGCTTGAAGCCTAAATTTTATTTTAATTTTCTAAACTCAAAAAATTCTGAATGTGTTTTTCCTTTTGGATTTCTAACGTCATGTCCTTGTGTGTTTCTTTTTCTTTTTTAAAAATTTTATTTTATTAATTTTAAAGAACATTTACAGAAATATTGGATTTCCATTCATTCATTTTTTTTTGTTTTTGTTATTTTTTTAATTTAGTTTGTTTATTTTTCATTTCAATGAACACCTACAGAGATTTTCGAATTCCATTCATTCATTGTTGTACCCTTCTCCCCGCACAAACCCCTCCCACCCCCCGTTTGCTCCTCTCCTTGAAAAGCAAAAGAGAAACTCCCTCATTGGTACACAATCCCCGCGCACCTCCCCAAACCCCACTCCCTACCCCCAAATATAATCCACTCTGCAACCCTCATTGCATCCTCCTACGATAAAAATAATGCCCTAAAATATAATACTTTTAGACTCTTCTCTCCCCCATAGACTTCAATGCCGTAAACATATATTATCCAGTTTTTCTCAGTCTTACCCCCACCCCAATGCCAGCCTCATTCTACAACAGTGGCTCCATATAGCATTTGTCCCTTTGTGACTGAGATACCTCACTCAGCATAATGTCCTCCAGGGTCACCCATTTTGAATAATATTGCATGAGTTCCT
>NW_006399768.1:114115-114697 GCF_000299155.1 Elephantulus edwardii | reverse complement strand
TATGAACATTGGTGTACAAATCTCAGTTTGTGCCTCAGTTCTCACATTCTCAGGGTATATTCCACTTAGTGGAATAGCTGAGTCATATGGAATTTCTATGTTCAGCCTTTTGAGAAAGCATCTAACTGCCTTCCAGAATGATTGCACCATTTTACAATCCTGGCAACAATGTACAAGAGTTCCTTTCTTGCCACATGCTCTCCAACATCTATTGCTTTCTGCCCTGTTAAACTTTGCCACTCTCACTGGAGTGAGATGGTAACTCACTGTGGTTTTTATATGCATCTTTCTTATTGTCTGTGATTTGGAGCATTTCTTCATGTGTATGTTTGCATTCTAATATCTTCCTCTGTAAAAATTGTTTCCATGTCTTTTGCCCATTTTGTAATTGGGTTATCAGTCTTTTTCTAGTGGAGGCCCAGGAGTATTCTGTTAACTTCTGTTATAAGACTCTTGTCTGAGATGGTATTACCAAATGTTTGTTCCCAGTCTGTAGATTTTCTTTTTACCCAATAGCAATCTACGTGTTCAATGGAATCCCAATCTAGATACCAAATTCCTTTTTCAAGAAAATTGAAAGAG
>NW_006399768.1:109968-113261 GCF_000299155.1 Elephantulus edwardii | reverse complement strand
CTATTTTTTTTTCTTTATTCTTTGTCTTTGTAGTGGTCTTTTGCTCTCTTCATGATGTTATACTTGATGGCATCATACAACTAATTTTGTCTGCTATCACTGGTATTCAATGCTTCAAAACAATTTATAAGATGATTTTTAAATTTAAGTGGGATAGACTCAAGGTTATATTTTGGTTCACATGTACTTGTTTTCTTTTTCCTCAACCTCAATTTGAACTTGCACATGAATAATTGATGATCTGTTCCACAGTCATTACTTGGCTTGGTTTCTACTGCCAGTCTTGAGTCTCTTCAACAATACCTTCCACAGCTGTAGTCAAATGGATTGATATGCAGTTCATGAGGCAAAATACATGTGTAAAGTCTTGACCATATTTTTTTTTTCAAGAAGGTATTTGCAGTAAATAAATCACCAAAAGTAAAATATTGGAGCATTCTATATCCATCCTTATTTCTGTCACTAAGCCCATACTTTCAGACTACCCTTCTTTCTCCATTGTTTCTGACTTTTGCACACCAATGACAGTAGCTTCGTAATCAAAGTGAAAGTGATAATTACATTAAAATATACTTATGATTAACTATGTTCCTAGAGCACCAAACTTTTTTACATCTACAAATTATTTTCAATTGCATCCTTAAAGCCATGAAAGTTGGAGCTCTGATTCCAGAAAATATCCATTAAATTACCAATTCATCATATTTTCATTTAACTTTAGAAAGATTTTTTTAAAAGCCTATGTGTTCTTTTGACCTGGAGTTCATTATACCAATCTAGTTTTTAGATAATTAAATTTCTTTTCTGAGTTCTAATTTATTAATTTTTTAAAAGTGCTTAAAAGCAATGGAAAGATTTCAGAAAATACTGACTTCAAATATTTTTCAAACATATTTCTAAATATTCTCATCTGCCATTGGTATTTCTGCTACAACATAATGGCACTCAGGAATAAGCCATACTATCCAATAAAAAACTATTCCTCATCCAGGATTTTTATTTCTTCCAATATTTGTAATATCATCTAGTGCTTCTGGTTTTGATTAGAGAGTCCTGATGATGAACACTGGACAATTTGCATCCAGTAACAAGGAGGCAAAAATTAAGGATATATGAGGAGGTGGAGATGCAATTATTCACTCAGAAACGGATACTTGCCTAACCACCAATATAAGCGCACTTTGAAATTTTAATTCCTATCAATATGTGAATTATATATATTTTTTTCTGAAAGAGCATGTAGCAAAATATTGATAAATACTTCAAGTATTTAGAAATATTATTTCAAATTATTGAGAAAATATATCAAAATATTGAGAAAGATTACAAAATACATAAATTCAAACAAAGTGCCTGATAATTTTTTTTAAAAAACTAAATCATTACGTCTTTAACTTTATTCTCTTTTATCAATAGTTTCAGTAAGGTTTAATTGATGTAAAGTATACTGCATATATTTAAAATGTACAATTTGCCATGAAGATATCATTAAGTCATTACTACAATCAAGATAATGCTAATATTCACCAACCTAAAAGCTTCCTGTACTGGTTTATCATCTCTCCTTCCCTTTAAAGACAAACAGAAAGACATATTGTATATACTGAAATAGAGATACAAATTCTATAAAAGGTACTCAACAATAAAAATGCTGTATAAAAATTGTAGAGTGGATTATATTTGGGGCTAGGGGGTGGGGTTTGGGGAGGTGCGGGGGCGGGGATTGTGTACCAATGAGGGAGTTTTTCTTTTGCGTTTCAAGGAGAGGAACAAATGGGGGGGGAGGGGTTTGTGCGGGGAGAAGAGTGCAACAATGAATGAATGGAATCCCAAAATATCTGTAGATGTTCATTGAAATGAAAAATAAACTACCTAAATTTAAAAAAAAAAATTGTAGTATACAGCTAAATGTTTTCTTTGCATTTGATCCATGTCTTCTAGGATTCAATGATATGGCCAGATAATTTGGTCTATGATGTTGTTGTTGTTGCTGTTGTTATGTGCAGTCAAGTCACCTATGAGTCATAGCAACCATATGTACAACAGCTCTGAACCCTGCTGATCTAGAGCCACTTTTATTGTCTCTGACACACCTACTTCCATTTCCCCAGTCACTGAGTCAATCTATCTCATTCAGGGTCATCTTCTCTTGCACTGTACTTCCAGCACCCCAAGCATGATGTCCCTCTTCAAGGACTGGTCCCTCCTTGCAGCATGCCCAAAGTATGTTAGACAAAGCCTCAGAATCCTTGTTTCCAAGCAGCAGCCTGTTTTCACCCTCTCTAGAATAAACTTGTTGAATACTGTTCTCCTGCACCATAGCTCAAAGTCATCAATTCACCTTTTATCATCCCAAATCATTGTCCAGATTTCCAATAAATAGCACATAATTATGAAAACCATGGTCTGGATCAGGTACACCTTAGTTTCCAGACTGACATTATTGCTTTCAGTACTCTGGACATCTGGGGGGGGGGGGTATCTGACAGACAGCAATTTCTGAAGCAGTGAAACATAAATCCCTTATTGTGGAGTTAAGCATTAGTTACAGTGTTAACCCCACCCTTAGCCCAGAGCCTTGACCCACTTACTTCCCAGCTCCACCGTCAACTAGGATAACCCTTCACATCTGCCAAGTCCCTTCAGAAAATATCTTCCATTGTCCAACCCATGATCTGACAGCTTGTATCTTAAGCTTTCTTGGCTTCTGTGATTCCAAAAACATTGACTACTGACATTTTTCTTTTGACCAGTGTCTCTCAAGTTTACTTGTACTGTCTCCAAGGGAAGTTGACGTGCCCTGTAGAACTCTTGTGTAGATTATGTTTTACTTTACGGAAGACGCCTCCTTTGCTGTTATCCGAGGTGACCTTGCCCAGTGCCGCCTTCTCCCTCCCTCTCTGGCTGGGTTTCCCTGTGTCTGACTTGGAAGACGCCTTCTTCTGCTGTTATCCAAGGTGACCTTGCCCAGTGCCGCCTTCTCCCTCCCTCTCTGGCTGGGTTTCGCTGTGTCTGACCTGAAAGACGCCTTCTTCTACAGTTATCCGAGGTGACCTTGCCCAGTGCCGCCTTCTCCCTCCCTATCTAGCCGGGTTTCGCTGAGTCTGACTTGGAAGACGCCTTCTTCTGCTGTTATCCGAGGTGACCTTGCCCAGTGCCACCTTCTCCCTGACTAGGAAGAAGGATTGGCCACCCACTTCTGAAAACCCTATGCACAACAGAACACACGCAGATTAACAGAAAGGGCAACCTAGGTAGAACTATCAAGTATGGAAATACAAAGGAGGAGGAAC
>NW_006399768.1:106436-107498 GCF_000299155.1 Elephantulus edwardii | reverse complement strand
CGGTTGGCGCAGGATAGAGCAGGGTTTAGGGCTGTTGTGCATAGGGTCGCTATGAGTCGGAAACGACTCGACGGCACATAACAACAAACAACAATAACTCTGGACATGTCCCTGATGGCAGACTTTCTCAATGCAATTCATCTTTTGATTTCCTGACTGCTGATTCCAGGGTATGGAGCCAAGGAAATGAAAGTTGTTAATGATGTTAATGGTCAAAAAGAGTATTTCAAGTTCTGTACTTAAGTCCAATGTTATGAGTGATAGCATACTATCCATACACAGACATGAAAATCCTGTTAGTTCCATTAATATTAAAAATGTATGCACCAATCACTAATGCCAAAGATGACAAAATTCAGGATTTCTGCCAAGTTCTGCAGGCTGAAATTGATCTAACATGCAAACAAGATGCATTAATAAGAATTGGTGACTGACATACTAGAAAGAAAGAAAATACAGAAATTATCAAATGATAGTCTGTCAAATGATGGAATTTTGTACAGTGAATAATTTATTCATTTCTTATACTTGATTTTACTGAAAACTATGAGTGGATTTCACCTTATTGGGAATCTGATTTACCACATCTGCAGAAAGACATGTTGGGGAAGCTCAATATTAGTGGTCAAAATTAGGCCACTGGCCAACTATGAAATAGATCATTAACTACTCATATATAAGGTCACTTTGAAAGTGAAGAAAATGAAAAAAAGTCCACAAGAACAAAAATATGACCTTGAGTGAAATTCAATGAAATTTAATGACAGTCTCAAGAATATATTTGATGCTTTGAACATTAATAAACAAAGATCAGACAAGTTGTACAATGATATAAAAAACATCACCCATGAAAAAAATAAAATGTAATTATAAAAGACAGGGGGGGAAATCTGTATGTGAAGACTGTGTGAGAAGAATAAGAAATGAAACACAAATTCAAACCTGGAGTTGTGATACTGAAGACCTCTATGGGGAAATTTTTTTTTCTATAATTATATTTTATTAATTTTCATAAACATTTACAGAGATTTTGGGCTTCCACTCATTCATTGTTGCACTATT
>NW_006399768.1:99495-105291 GCF_000299155.1 Elephantulus edwardii | reverse complement strand
GGATTTTGAGCATTTCTTCATGTGTTTGTTAGCCATCTGAATGTCGTCTTCGGTGAAGTGCCTGTTCATATCCTGTGCCCTATGGGAAAAAAATTTAATGCTATCAGAGCATCAGCTAAAGATGGAGGGAATACATAATCATTGGAGCAAAAATAATTCATCAACATGAAACTATTTCATGTGGTCAAGAATAATAATGAGGGGAAAAGTCTAGCCTGCATGGAAGGCATTAGCAAAAAAGTAGGGTCCCAGGAATTTATGGAATGCTAATTGAGGAATTTCAGGAAACAGATGCAAACCTGGACGTACTCACTCATCTCATCCAACCAATATGGAACGCAACTACATGGACAGTTGACTGGAAGAGTTCCACATTTCTTCCCATTCTCAAAAAAAAAAAAGTATTTTCAAAGAATGTGAAAATTTTCAAACATTACCATGACCATTACATGTAATAAAATATTACTGAAGATTATTTAAAAAAATATTCCTGGAACAGTGCAGATTCAGAACAGGCCAATGAACCAGAGAAATCATGGCTGATATCTGGTGGATCTTGGATGAAAGCATAAAATACCAGAAGGATGATAACTTGTATTTAATTGACTATACAAAGACATTTAACTCTGTGGATCATAAAAAATTTTGGTTATCATTGAGAAGAATGGAAATCCTAGAAAACTTAATTCTGCTTATGTTGTTGTTGTTACGTATCAAGTTGAGTACAACTCATAGTGACCCCAAACAGATTTTAATCCTGTTCTATCCTGCACCACCCTTCCAATCTCTGACATACTTGAGCCGTTGCTGCAGTCATTTTGTCAGTTTCTCTCATTGAAGGCGTTTTTCTCTTTTGCTGACCTTCCACCTTTCCAAGCAAGATATCTCTTTGAAGGAATAGCCCCTTCTAGCAACATGCCCAAAATACATGAAAGGATTTTTTCCCCATCTTTGCCTCTAAGGAGCAGTGTGGCCACACTTTTTCCAAGACATGAGAAACCTATATATACGCCAAGAAGCTATTGCCCACACAGATCCAAGGAATACTACATAGTTTAAAATCAGGAAAAGGTTTACATCAAGGTTGTGTCTTTTCTCAATACCTATTGAATTTGAATGTTGATCAAGTCATTGGAGAAGCTAGACTACATGAAGAAGAATGTGACATCAGGATTAGAAGACTCTTCAATAATCTGTGTTATGTAGATGACATAACATTTATGGCAGTAACTTAAGACACTTCCTGAAGAAGATCACAGGCTTCAATATAAAAAATCAAGAAAACAAACATCCTCACCACCAGATAATTGAAGAAAAGATTTAAATTTTTAACCATTCCATCTTACTTAGATCCACAATCAACACACACGGCAGCAAGATTCAAGAAATCCAAAGACATGTGCCTTGAAAATAGCTGTTGCCAAGGATCTCTCCAAAATACTAAAGAGCAAGGGTATCAGTATAAAGACTGATACACAGGAGGGGAAGACCCTCTATGAGATGGATTGATTCGGTGACTGGGGCAATCGGGATGGGTGTGTCAAAGGCGATGCGGTTGGCGCAGGATAGAGCAGGGTTTAGGGCTGTTGTGCATAGGGTCGCTATGAATCGGAAACGACCCGACAGTACATAACAACAACAACATAACAAAGTAATAAGTATAGTTTTACTATTCATACCCCTGATGCTTTTCATGTCAGTATTAAGAAATACACAAATATAGAGCAGTGGAACTTGATTATTACCCTGATGAAAACAGACGACAAAGAGAAAAATTGAGACTAGATCAGGAAAGACTAGAAAGTGAATTGATCTAGAGTAGACAGATAGGACAGGGCTCAGATCTGTTGTTCACAGGGTCGCTGTGGGTCATATTCATGTAGACAGCACTTAACATGATCAATAACAATAGTCAGGTAAGATAAAATAAGCATTCTAAAACATGGCCATGTGAAAGATTAAAGATTTTTAGTTGGAAACTGTAGATAAGTAATAGATACTTATGTAACAGTTACCTTCTGAGAAAAACTCCTGATAAATAGATGAAGAAAGAAAAATAATATATGTGCCATTTCTATAAATGGCAATATCCAGTAGTTCAATTCACACACTGCTGTCTTCTTAAGTGTGAAAGTAATTAACTTTGTACTATGTGAACTTAAACTACTTTTCAAGGATTTTTCAGTTTTTGTTTTTTATGTTGTGAAGTTTACATCATACTTTACTCATGTCATGTTTATTCAGTTGAAAATGACATTGTCCTTCAGTTTTGGTTTTGAGGGTAGTTATAATTTTTCCTCTTTAAAATTAGTCATTTATTTAGTATCCCTCTATTTTCATGCTACTACATGGGGAGCTATAGGAGTTTAGTGGATAAGCAACTGCAGTGCCAACATAAAGGCATGCAGTTGTAATCCACCAGCCACTCAAGATAGGCCATTCCTTCCTGTGCAATTTACAGCCTCTGAAAACCCACTTGGGAATTAGTCATGAGTTAGTTCCAGCTTGACACCATGTAACAACAACTATAATCATTAGAGGCAATCGGATTTCCTCAGCCTTCTTTAAAATGTATTTTTTCAGATATAAATGTATTCATTTTCTGTAACAGAAATAGCTATTCTGATTTTTGCATAAATTTTGCAGTCATTTTCAACATCATTCACCAATTTGAAACTCCTTAATTGCACTCAATATTTAGAACCAAATATAGCATTGCTTCTGAGGATTTGTAAAATAGATGTGTAATTTTCCTTGATACAGAAAAAAGTTGACTAGAAATAACTTTTTAAAATTAAGATTTTATACTTTTGAATAAAAATGTGCCTTGAGGATACAAAAATAATCAAACAAAAAACTGAAACAAAACAAAACAAAAAAACCCAACACACAAAAATCCTTAATACAGGACATCTTCCATCTGCCAATCATATTATAAGGAAGGGGATTCCACCTAACCTAAATGGGATAACGATATCAGTTTCTTTACTAATATGTGGACTATAGGATTTTAACTTGGCCTTCCTGAACTGTGGCAGTATCTTTTTCTTAATAGAAAAACATTCCATAGTGTAATGCTCTAATTAAAATAATTTTGCTTTCCTTGCTAGGTGTATTTTTTTTTCTTCATAGCCACATTCTTCTCCTTTTTATTATGCTAATCAAGTCTACATTTTAACACTGATGACAGAGAATTTAGAACTCTATTGTTTTCTTTTCATTAATGCATGAACTATATAGTTAAGGGGGGAAAACCCCATGTAATTTAAGTCAAACAAACCCCACTAATTTTTAAATCATGTAACCCTGAATCTTGCTTTTCCCTGTAAATCGATTTCTAGAGCAACTTTAGACCAGCATCTATCAAATCCGATTTGGTCAATGCATAGTTGATTTCAATGGTGAAGAGACAGAATAGAGGCCTTGCTTCTGCAGCATGTTCTTAGGTGATATTAGTGCTCCTGTTCTACAGAATATAACATAAGCTGTAGCTCTTAGTCACCTGCTGTAAAGTTGTACCTGATTCATGGTGATGCCATGCACGATGGAATGAAAGATCACCTGGTCCTGCACTTGCCTTGTGATCAGTCTGAGACCAAACTACTAGAATCAGAGGGATTTCACTGAATGGTTTTTAAAATACATAGCAAGGTTTTGCTTTCCATAGTCTTGGTCTGGAAGCTCCACCAAAACGTTTTCTAAACCACAATGGTACAGAGAAGCAAGCATCCACTTATAGATGGGTAGTTATAGATGAGGTACATTGACTAGGATTTGAACCTACGTCTCTCACATGGTAAATGAAAATTGTGGCAAAATTCAAGCCCTTCAAAATCTATAAAATCTCAGAAAGCTTAAAAGTAGAATAGAAATTGTTTTTATGAATTACTTAAAAAATGGGTTAAGAGAAAGACTTATATTGAATTTTGTAATAGCAAAAAAATCTAAGAATAAAAAAATTAATGAGTAATTCTTGAAATTGATGGCAACAATAGCAGGTTGTTGTAGTAATGAGAATACACAGTTAACTGTATCATGAGTATTATGGTTATTGTTGTTGTTGTTCTGTGTCTTCAAGTAGAATAGCACTCATAGTAAATCTATGAACAACAAATATCATCCTTGCCTTATCCTACCAGATTCTCACAACCACCAACATGCTCAAGGCCAAACTTTCAGTCACTGTGTCAATTCACCTCCTTTTGAGGGTTGTCATCTCTTTTGCTAACATTTTTTATCTTTCTCAACATGATGTCTTTTTCCAAAGACTGACCCTGAAAAACTGTCCAAAGTAGGTGAGACCAAGTTTTACCATCCTTGCCTCTAAGGAGCGTCAGGTTGCACTTTTCCCAAGACAGACTTGTTTGGTTTTTTTGCTAATCTGTAAGATATTCATTATCCTTTTCCAGCACCACAATCTGAAGGTATTGATTTTTCTGCACTCATCCATTGTCCAACTTCAAATGCATAGAGAGCAATTGAAAATGACATGATGACATATTTCAGTCTTTATTTTTTGCATACATAGTTTTTGTTGGTTTTCATACAATATTTCATTTACACAGTGCTTCATTCATATATATTGTGTTCCATACAATCTTTCATTTACATTATTTCATTCGGTTATTCATATACACCATAACTCATATAATTGCCTATTATTACACCATTTTTCCTAGTTACCATAGAATCTTTCCCATTTCCTCCCACGGCCCTCAATCTGCTCACTAACCTTTGTTATCCTTGCAATTTCCACCCTGCTCCTATTTCCAGTCCCTTCCCATTGTGGACATTTATACAGAAGAGTGTTGGCTACCTTAATCTCATCTTTCAGGAAAAAATACCTTCAGTCTCAAATCTCATGACAGTATCAGATCTAGAAGAGACCTATTTGAACTTTGGAATTATCACATTGTGTCAGCAATGTAAACAGAGACAGTAAGTCACAGAACTTAGCAGAAGCTCTGTGTCCAGCATCTTCCCGCAGTATTGCCTCAAGAAAAATATTTTTCTGAAGTTGGTACATGAGATTTGGACTTACATCCTCCTAAACAAAAGAGGGAGAACCATGTGAGAGACTAGTAGCAGTGTGTAGTGCAAGACATCACAGAAGTGGCTGGTGATCATATTAAGAGGTGGCTGGGGAAGGGAAGGTTTGACCAGGTAGTCAGGTGTGCAAGAAATGAGGATGTGTCAGGGAAAGGGTAGAGACGAGTCACATGTGCTTGGGGGGGGGGGGAGAAGGTTGGGCGGTGAATGTACTGACTGTTTCTGTAAGGGAGGTGTCTTTCATCTGCTAGGTAAAAATGCTGGTCTGTCAGATATTCTTCTAACAGTGAACATCCAAATTAAGACAGACTAGGAAGAAGGATTAGCCATCCACTTCTGAAATTTAACTGGCCTTTGAAAACCCTGTGTTCAGTGGAGCATACTTAAAGTAAGCCAACAGATATGGCAACTGAAGTTGAGCCTTCAAATTTGGAAACAGTTGTAAAAAAAGAGTTGTAAGAAAAAAAAATAACAATTGGTACGTGGAATGTGAGAAGAATGAATGTAGGAAAATTGGATATTGTAAAGAAAGAAATGTTGTTTGCAACTCATAGCGACCCTATGCACAACAGCCCTAAACCCTGCTCTATCCTGCACCAACCCAACCACACTGCCTCTGACACACCCATGCAGTTTACCCCAGTCACCAAATCAATCCATCTCATAGAGGGTCTTCCCCTCCTGCACTGTCCCTCCACCCTCCCAAGCATGATGTCCCTCTCCAAGGACCCATCCCGCCTGGCAACA
>NW_006399768.1:94516-97975 GCF_000299155.1 Elephantulus edwardii | reverse complement strand
GGAATGGGAAAAAATATAGATCTCTTCTAGTCAGTTGGCCAAGTGGTTGTTCTCCAGATTTCTTGGCACAACTTGGTGAGCACATCCAGGGCGACATCTGTTATCTGAAATACTTCAATTGGCATACCATCTATTCCTGGGGCCTTATATTTTGCTATTTCCTTCAAAGCAGCTTGAACTTCTTCCATCATCACCATAGGCTCTTACTCATTTGTTATTTCATTAAATTCTTCTGTATCTGCCAATTCCTTTGGAATGCATAAATATTGACATATTGAGTATTAGAAAAATGAGATGGATTGGCATGGGATGTTATGAATATTATGCTGGAGATGAAACGGTGAGGAAAAAAATGGAATTACTTTCATAGTTGAAAAGGCCATTCATGTTGAAATACAATATTGTGAGTGACAGGATAATATTCATATGCATAAAAGGAAGAACTGTTAATACCATTATCATTCAAATTTATGTGCTTACAACCAGAGCCAAAGAGGAGGAAATAGATTATTTCTAGCAACTCTAGCAGTCAGAAAATGATCAAACATGTAACCAAGATGCATTAATAATAATGGATGACTGGAATGCAAAAGTTGGGAACCAGGAAGAAGGATCAATAGTTGCAAAATGTGAACTTGGTGACAGAAATGAGGCTGGGTATAGAATGATAGAATTCTGTACAATCAATGATTTATTCATAGCAAATACTTTTATGGGAAAGAGAAACACAAGTTATTCATGTGGATTTCACCTGAAGGAATGAACAGGAATTAGATTGATTATATCTGTGGAAGGAACCATTGGAGAAGTTCTATATCAGCAGTGAAAACTAGGCCAGGTGCTGATTGTGGAACAGACCATCAACTGCTCATATGTAAGTTCAAATTAAAACTAAAGAAGGTTAAATCATATCCACAAGGATCAAAATTTGACATTAAGTCTATCTCTCATGAATTTAAAAACCAACTCAGGAGTAGGTTTGGGGCTTTGAACACTAATGAACGAAGACCAGATAAACAATGGGAAGATATTAAGAATAATACTAGTTAAGAATACAAAAAAGTCATTAAAGAAGGAAGAAGAAGAAAAGACCAAAATGGATGTCAGGAAAAACTCTGAATATTGCACTAGAGTGTCAAGAAGCCAAAGCAAAAGGAAGAAATCAAGCATATAAGGAGCTAAATAGAAGATTTCAAAGGGCCACTTGGGAAGACAAGGCAAAATATTATAATGAAATGTGCAAGGAGCTGGAGTTGAAAAATCAAAAAGGCCAAACTTACTCAGCATTTCTTAAACTGAAAGAATGAAGGAATAAATTCATACCACAATTGCAATGCTTAAGGATGCTGTGGGCAGAATATTAGATGATTCAGGAAGCATTCGAAGAAGATAGAATATACAGTCATTTTACCAAAAAGAATTGGCTGACACAGAAGAATTTAATGAAACAACGTATGAGCAAGAGGCAATGATGATGAAGGAGGATGTGCAGGCTGCTCTGAAGAATGTGGCAAAAAAAAAAAATAAATCCCAGGAACTGATGGAATATCAATTGACATATTTCAGCAAATAAATGCTGCCCTGCATTTGCTCACCACATTGTGACAAGAAATCTACAACTACATGGCCAACTCACTGGAAGAAATCCATATTTATTCCCATTCTAAAAAAAGGTAACCCAACAGAGTGTGGAAATTACTGAAAAATATCACTACTATCACACACTAGCAAAATCCTGATGAAAATTATCCAGAAAAGACTTGAACAGTACATTGACAAAGAACTACCAGAAATAACAGAATGGGTTTAGAAGAGGTTGTGGCACTAGGGACATTATTGCCAATGTCAGATGTATCTTGGCATAAAGCAGAGAGTACGAGAAGAATGTCTATCTTTGTTTCATTGACTATGCAAAGGCATTTGATTGTGTGGATCATAATAAATTGTAGCTAACCTTGAGGAAAATGGAACTCTCAGAACACTTGATTATGCTCGTATGAAACCTACACTTGGACCAAGACGTATTCCTCAAAACAGAGCAATGAAACACTGTATGATTCAAAATCAAAAAAAGGAGTGATTCAGGGATGCATCCTGTCCACACACCTTTTCAATCTGTGTGCAGAACAGATCATTTGGGAAGCAAGGCTTTATGAGGAGGAGTGTGGCATCAAAATTGGAGGAAGACTCACCAACAACCTACGATATGAAGATAATACAATCTTGCTTGCTGAAACAGAAGAAGATCTAAATCATTTATTGCAAAAGGTTAAGGACTGAAGTCTTCAGTATAGATTGAATCTCAACATCAAGAAGACAGATTCTCACCACCAGGCCAATTGGCAATACCATAATATATGGAGAAGAGAATGAAGCTTCTAATAATCACATCTTGCTCAGATCCACAATCAGCATTCTTAATACCAGCAGCCAGAAAATCAAAAGATTAATTGCATTGGGAAAATCTGCTGTCATGGACCTCTTCAGAGTTTTAAAAAGCAATGATATCAGTCTAGACACAAAGATGCACCTAATCCAGGCCACAGTTTTCTCAATTACTTGTTATGTTTCAGAGAATTGGACAATTACTAAGGATGAGAGAAGAAGAATAGATGTCCTTAAGTTGTTGTGCTGGATAAGAGTCTCGAGCATACTTTGAACTGCCAAGAAAACAAACAGGTCTGTCTTGGTGAGGGTGAAACCAAGTCTCTCCGTGGATGCTAAGATTTTTAAGCTCTGCCTCACTTACTTTGGGCACGTGTTCAGGAGAGACCAGTTCTTGGAGAAGGACATGCTCAGAAGGGTGAATAGACAGCACAGGAAAGAGAGACCCCAGATGAGATGGATTGATACAGTAACTGGGGCAAGGGGGTTGGTGAGTCAGAATTAGTGAGATTGGCTTAGGGCGGAAAAAAAAAGGTTCAGAGCAGCTTTATAGCTATACATCGCAGGTGATTCAATAGCACATAACAACAACACACTGTGACAGGTTTAGAAGCAGAAATGTCATCCACTCCATTAAAAACATGCCTCCAGAAACTCTATGAACTTTCATAAATGTTGATAGTAGTAGAAGGGCTTCAGGGCTTTTGTCAATAGGGTTTCTGTGAGACTTGCTCGACTCAGAGGTAATCAACAACATACACTTCTTATTAGTAATCCTTGTATTTGTAAATAATGATCTTTGTACTATTTGCCATTATGAGACTGAATTATTTTACTGTGCATAGTGCTTTCTAGATTCTCCCATGCTATATGGTATTTTCCCATTCTTTTCAGAGTCAGCCACAGTTTGTTATGATCCACAAAGTCAAAGCCTTTGTATAATCAGTGAAACACAGATATACATTGCTCTGGTATTCCCTGCTTTCAGCTAAGATCCATCTAACATTAGCTACAATATCCCTAATACCACTACTCCTTCTAAACTCAGCCTGAACTTCTGGCAGTTGTCTGCTG
>NW_006399768.1:89525-93950 GCF_000299155.1 Elephantulus edwardii | reverse complement strand
ATTCAACTCTTTAGTATCTTGAATTCTTCCTTCTGCTTTGGCTTCTCTGCACTCCAATGCAATTTTCAGTCTCTTCTGACCTCCATTTTGGTCTTCTCTTCCTCTTCTGTCTTTGCAATGAGCGTTTGCACTCTTCCTAGATGATCCCCTTGATATCCTCCCACAACTCATCCCAAAACATTTGATCATGCTAATGCAAAATCTATACTTGGACCAAGAGGCAGAACAGAACAAAACACTGCATGATTCAAAATTGGGAAGGGCATATGCCAGGGATGTGTGTGTCCTGTCTCCATACCTTTTCAACCTGTATGCGGAACACATTTTCCAGGAGGCTGGGCTCTATGAGGAGAAATGTGGTGTCAGGATTGGTAGAAGATTCATGAACAATCTGCATTATGCAGATGACACAACCCTGCTTGCTGAAACTGAGGAGGACCGTAAGCACTTGCAGTAGAGGATCAGAGACTGCAGCCTCCAATATGGACTGAGGCTCGATGTCAAGAAGACAAAGATTCTCACCACTGGGCCAATTGGCAGCATCAGGATGGATGGTGAAGAGATTGAGATTGTGCACAGCTTCAGTTTGCTTGGCTCCACAGTCAACACTCTCGGTACCAGTTGCCATGAAATTAAAAGGTGTACTGCCATGGGAAAGTCTGATGTTAGGGACCTCTCCAAAGTACTGAAGAGCAATGGTGTCTCTCTCTTGAGACTAAGGTGGGTCTCATACAGGCCATGGTCTTTGCTATCACTTGTTATGCATCAAAGAGTTGGACAGTGACTGTTCTAATTTCCTTGAGTGATATTTCTAGGAGTAAAATAGGTGGGTCATATTAGTTTTCTATGTTTAGCTTTAATTTTTTAATTTTTTTTTGAGTGTGTATCGTTAAATAAGATCTGACTGGTACAGGAATAGAGAGCCCTTCCTTCTCCAGCAAAGCATCTGGTGAATTCGAACCGTGTACCTCTGGGATTGCAGTGTAGCTTCTTGCCCTTCGGCCACCACAGCTCCCTTATGTTTAGCTTTCTGAGGAAATGCCAGACTGCCTTATAGAGTGGATGTACCATTTTCACATCCCACCAGCAATGCATGAGCCCAACAATGTTCCAGTCTAATCACATACTCTGCAAAATGTATTGCTTGCTGTCCTGTTAAACTTTACTATTGTTACTGGGGTAAGATGATATCCCATTGTTGCTTTGATTTGCACCTCTCTGTTGTTGTGTGTCACTAATTGTCCACTCTTACTGACTCTTAGTGATCCTCTGTGCAACAGCTCTGAACAATACCCTATCCTGAGCCAGTCTCACTGACTCTGACACACCTAAACCCATTGCCCTAGTTATCAGGACAATCCATCTCATCTAAGGTCTTCCTCTTTTGAACATTTCATCATGTGTCTGTTGGCCATTCAAAAATCTTCCTTTGTTAAATGTTTTTTCATGTCTTCTGCTCAAATTATTATTGTGTTATCAGTCTTTTACTTGTGGAGGTCCTGTAGTATTTATGAGATTCTTGTCTGAAGCATCATTGCCAAATGTTTTTCCCAGTCTTTAAATTTTCTTTTCAATCTACTGGAAAAAAGGTTTTGATACACACATAGATTTCATTTCAAGAAGGTTCCATTCATCGATTTTGCCCTCTTCTGGTTGTGCCATTCTGGCTGTATTTGCAAGCCTGTGTATGCCATATGCTATGCCTTCTGTTTAATCTCATTATGTCTCTAATAATACTTACGGTTTTGAGCTTTACCCCTAAGGTTCTGATCCACATTGAGTTGATTTTTTAAAAAAACAAGGAACACTTCACAAGTTTGCTTGTCATCCTTGCTCAGGGACCATACTAATCTTCTCTGTATTGTTTCAATTGTAGTATATATGCTGCTGAAGTAAGCACTTGAGTTGATCTTTGTGTATAGTGTTAGATGTGGATCTTGTTTCACTTTTCTGCAGGCCAATGTCCAAGCTTTACTATCTCTATTTGTTGAAGAGGTTGTTATTTCCCCATTTACTAAGTTTTCATTCTTTGTCCAATACTAACTGATTATAGGTAGATGGGTTAATTTCTTGATTCTATTTGATTTGAAATTTGTCTGTCATTGTTCCAATACCATGCTGTTTTGGCTGCTATGTTAGTGACTTTGCAATACGTTTTTGAGATCAGAGAGTGCTGTGTCTTCCACCAAATTTTTATTTTTTTCAGAAGAGCTTTACTTATTTAGATACCTTTCTTTTTCTATCACTTTGAAAAATAAGTTTGCTGTCTCTATTGGGATTGTGCTAAACATGTAGATTGCTTTTGGTAAGACTATCATTTTTCACTATGCTGAATTTTCCTATCCATAAGCACGGATTATTTTTCCAGTTAGATCTTTTATTGTTTCTTGTAATAGTGTTTTAATAATTTGATTTACCCCATCAGTAAACAAAAGGATAGAGAAGCTGTGGTATATTCACACAATAGAATACTATAGTGCATTGAAAAACAAAGAACTCATGAAATATTATTCAAAATGAATGTCACTGGAGTAATTCATTCAGAGTGAAATGTCTCAGTCGCAAAAGGACAAATACTGCATAGTGCCATTGGTATAAAATGGGACTAACATAGGAGTTGGGGGGAGAATGAGAAAGATGGGACAAATTATGTATACTGCATTGAAACAGATGAGAGAGAGAGAGAGAGAACTGTTTTAAATGATTAGGTATTATTGTAATGACATGAGTCCAGAACGAAGGCTGCATAGTGGAGTGGACTTGGGAGGAGGGATTGTGTAACAATGAAAAATTTTTTCTTTTACTTTTCAAAGAGAAGAGTGTACTGTGGGGGGGGGTGAGGGTTGGGCAGGTAGAAAAGTGTAACAATGAATGAATGGAAATACAAAATCTCTGTAAACTTTCATTAAAATTAATAATAGTAATTTAAAAATGCAAAAAAAAATAAATATAGGGGCTTGCTCTCATGAAAAAAAGTTTCATTTATAAAGATTTTTGCTTTTTAAATGGATATGTTTGCTCTTTAAAGCAACATGTCCTCATTTCTTTAATTCTGATATGAGCGTGAATTCAAGTAAATGTTTTTGTTTTGTTTTGTTTTACAAATTCAGTCTTTTCTCCAACTGTCACTTTGTCCAATGGTGAAGATTTTAGGGTGTGTGAGTTTTAGGTTTGGTTTGTTGGTTTGTTTGTTTTTTTTTTTTATGATGATGAGATTTAAGCCATATTGAAGGTTGTAGTCTTTTATTATTTCAAAAGAAACTCTGGCCAATTTTATTGAAGAAAAATATTGCATGATTTGTTTTTCACCAGTCTGTTCTGGCATGCTTCTAATGATATCAAAATCACCTGGATCAATGATAGCAAATGTGCATACTCTGTAGTATTTCCCACATAGTGTGCCCAGTTCAATATTATTGCCACTGTATGATGGACACCAGTTTTGGCCAACATGGTGTAGTACTAGATTTCAGATTTCTTCAAGGCTGGGCAGTTGTTGGCGAGGATGACCAACTTGGCTTTTCCTTGCCTGATCATCTTCAGAGTCTGTTTGTACCCCAGCACGTATTTCCCACTCTGATAACAAGTTGAAGCCTAGAGTTGATCGACTCCAGGGACTTTTTTATCTTTTTCACAGCCACCATCTTCACACCTTACGTGCCAGCTGGCCCTCCTTCATTAATTAATCAGCGCTTGAAGTCTTCATTTTCTGCAGGTCAGGTTGTGTTATCTTCAATACAGGTGAACAACAAGTAATCCTCCAATCCTAATGCCACATTATTCTTATATATTCCTATATATAGTGTGAGTTCTAGCATTATTTTACTCTGCATATAGATTGAACAGATTTGGAGAAAAGATACAATCCTAAAGCATATCTTTCTTAATTTTACATCACTAAGTGTTTTCTTATTCTTTTCTGACAACTTCTTTTTGGTCAATGTATAGATTTTATATGAGCACAAGTACGGTGTTCTCATTATTATCAACTTTATAATTTGTTAAGATCTATACCTTTTCAATCTGTATGCAGAACAGATTATGCGGGAGGCTGGGCTCTATGAGGAGAAATGTAGGATCAAGATTGGTGGAAGATCTATCACCAATCTGCGTTATGCATATGACACAACCCTGCTTGCTGAAGATGAGGAGGTCCTTAAGCGCTTGCTGCAGAGGGCCAAGGACTGCAGCCTCCAGTATAGACTGAGGCTCAATGTCAAGAAGACAAAGATTCTCACCAATGGGCCAATTGGCAACATCAGGATGGATGGTGAAGAGATTGAGATTGTGCACTGCTTCAGTTTGCTTGACTCCACAGTCAACACTCTCAGCACCAGTAGCCAGGAAATTAAAAGGTGTATTGCCATGGGAAAGTCTGCTGTTAGGGATCTCTCCAAAGTACTGAAGAGCAATGGTGTCTCTCTG
>NW_006399768.1:88435-89425 GCF_000299155.1 Elephantulus edwardii | reverse complement strand
TCTTTGCAATCACTTGTTATGCATCAGAGAGTTGGACAATGACTAGGGAGGATAGAAGGAAAATTGATGCCTTTGAGCTGTGGTGCTGGAGAAGAATATTGAATATACCGTGGACTGCTAGGAAAACAAAGAAATTTATCCTGGAAAAGGGCTAAACCTGGTGGCTCCTTGGAGGCAAGTATTCTGAGGCTCGGTCTAACATACTTTACATGTTGTAAGGAGAGACCTATCCTTGGAGAAGGCCATCATGCTTGGGAGAGTAGAGGGACAGCGCAGGAAGGGAAGGCCCTCTATGAGGTGGATTGATTCAGTGACTGGAGTAATCTGGATGTGTGTGTCAGAAAGTGCGATTGGCACAGCACAGAGCAGAGTTTAGGTCTGTTATAGATAGGGTCACTATGAGTTGCAAGCGAATCGATAGCACATAACGACAACAATACACATTTTTTGATCTATGCATGATAGCTATCTGTGTGCCCCGCCAACACCCATAATCTAAGATGCCAAAGACAGCATCTTAGCCAGGCTGACTATCCTACGATCCCATTAACCACCAGGTTGGATGCCCCAGCTTAGATGTCTTAGATACACCCTAGACCAAGAAAGTGCTGCTTGTGACCTGACAGTCTTCAGGCCTCAGCTAGTACTCAGATGAGCAGAAATTCTGACCTGATGGGACATCTTGAGTCTATTCGTCTCCTGGACTGGGACATACAACACTCTCTCAGGCAAGACAGTTTGTATTCTATTTTTCATAGCATCATGTTTGTTTTAGGTATTTGCATGCTTAATTGTTTTATAGTTTGATATCATAGGTGAGCTGTCACGAGAGTAATTCTGGAAGTCATTTCCAACAGAGGAACTGCAGCTGTCTTTTTTTTTTAAGCTGATGGGACTTTTTTTTTCCTATATTTTATTAATTTTCATAAACATTTACAGAGATTTTGGGCTTCCACTCATTCATTGTTGCACTATTCTCTCTACCCTCCT
>NW_006399768.1:77879-87380 GCF_000299155.1 Elephantulus edwardii | reverse complement strand
TTTCTCCACAACCTCGCCAGCATTTGTTGCTTGCTGTTCTGTTAAATTTTGCTATTTTGACTGGGGTGAAATGATATCTCATAGTTGTTTTATGCAGCTGTCTTTTAGGAGCAACTTCTGGAATTTATCAATGAGAAAGCATCAGATGTCAACAACTAAGATATGAATTTGGAATATTGTTTGGAGGAGCCTTAGAGACAAGGATCTCTCATACTTTGAGCACATTGCCAGGATGCACCAGTCCTTGGGAAAAAACACATCATACTGGAAAAACTAGAGGGCCAGTGAAAAATGAAATGGACTGATAGAGTAATGGTAACAATGGGCTTGAGTACATAGAGATCATAAAAATGACACAAGATTGGGCAGAGTTTCAAACTATTGTTCATATGATTGCTATGAGATGTATACAACTTTATAGTATCTAATAACAACAAGAACTTTCTCAGAAATTATAACTCTCTATCCACTTCCTAAACCACATGCCTAGGGAAACTCTATGAACTTGGAGAAACAACGACAGTTATGGAAAGGCATTAGGTCTTTTGTTCATAAAGTCACTATAAGTTATGCTCGACTTAATGGCAATCAACAACAATAGTACGTTAGCAGTTTTCCCTTGCTCCATGTGCACAACAGTTTCTTGGTCTAGGTATAGATTTCATAACAGCACAAATAAATGTTCTGGGATTCAAAAACATCTCCAAATTGCTAAAGAACAATTATGTCAATTGAAGACTAAAGAGTGCCTGACTAAGGTCATGGGCCTCTCAATAACTTGCTAAGCATCAGCAAACTGGACAATAAATAAGAATTGCAGAAGAAGAATCGATGCTTTTGAGTTGTGCTGTTGAAGAAGAGTACTGATTATCCCCTGGACTTCCAAAAGAAGAAACAGATATATATTACAAAAAGTGCACACAGAAGGCTCCTTGAAGGCAAATATGGTAAAGCTTAGTCTTTCACACTTTGTACATGTAGCAGATGAGGCTATGCCATGGAAAGGATCATCATGCTTAGAGAGACGAAGGGTCAGTGAAGGAGAGGATGGCCTCCAATAAGATGGATTGACATGGTAACTTCAGCAATGAGCTCTACTGTATCAGAAATTTTAAAAATGACGCTGTTCATAGGGTCACTCTGAGTCATCCTCAACTTGATGGCACTTCACAACAACATTGTATGTCAGTGAATGAGAGGAAGATCCTTCATGAGGTTGATTTGGACAGTGGTTGTAACAATGGACTTGAGCATGGTAGAGCTTGTGAAAATGACAGAAGATAGAATAAGGTTCTGATTTGTTGTTCAAAGGGTTGCTATGAGTTGACTCTATGACAGCAGAAAACAACATTAATTATATCTTACCTTTAAGAAGAAAGAAACCATTCTTTACCAAACATTTAAGAATGTTCCCTTCTCAAATGTTTAAATGAAAGGACAGCGTTTCTGGGTTGTTTTCTGCTGCTAGGAGAAAAGATCAAATCCACCCTGGGGAGACTTAGTAGAAAGGCATCTTAGAAGAGATTCTTGGAAATATATCTCTGAAATATACTCCACTAACAAATTCTATAGAGTATAGTTATACTCTGGCACACATAGAGTCACCTTGAGTTCAAATCAGCTGTATGACAACTATATCTTGAGATTCAGATTCTAATCTTATTTTTGAGAATCTACTTGTTATGCAGATGACACAACCCTGCTCGCTGAAACTGAGGAGGACCTGAAGCGCTTGCTGCAGAAAGTCAAGGACATGGAGTGAAGCTCAATATCAAGAAAACAGAGATTCTCACCACTGGGCCAATTGGCAGCATCAGTATGGATGGTGAGAGATTGAGATAGTTAACAGTTTTAGTTTGCTTGGCTCCACAATCCACACTCTTGGCAACAGCATCCAGGAAATCAGGAGATGAATTGCATTGGAAAAGTCAACTGTGAGGGACCTCTCAAGAGTACTGAAGTTCAACGACAACAGGCTGGAGACTAAGGTGCGCCTGATCCAGGCTATAGGCTTTGCAATTACATGCTATGCATCGGAGAGTTGGACAGTGAATAGGGATGATAGAAAGAGAATTGATGCCTTCGAGCTGTGGTGCTGGAGAAGAGTGTTGAATATACCATGGACTGCTAGAAGAAGAAACAGGTTTGTCCTGGAAAGGGTGAAGCCAGAATGTTCCCTGTAGTCAAGGATTCTGAAGCTTCATCTGACATACTTTGGGCATGTTGCAAGGAGGGACTGGTCCTTGGAGAGGGACATCGTTTTTGGGAGAGTGGAGGGGCAGCGAAGGAAAGGAAGACCCTCGATGCGATGGATCGCTTCTGTGAGTGGAGTGGTGGGAATGAATGTGTTTGAGACAGCGAGGTTTGCACAGGATAGAATGGCATTTAGGGCTCTTGTACATAGGGTCGCTGTGCGTCGCAAATGACTCAATGGCACATAACAACAACAACTTGTTAAATCATTCCTGTGATTCTTCTTCCTCAGCATCTCTAACTACTGTGTATTATCAAGAGAGTCTGTTGCTGACATATTATTAACTTATTGCTAAATCAACAATATGAATCTTTTTGAAAGATTTTTGATCCCAAATTCTCAGTATATGAGAGCCCTATCCATAATTCTTCTTTAAAGAATTATTGTCCATGTAATGTTACTTTCTCTAGTTTGCCAATTAGTTATCTATTTTCAATATGTTAATGCTAGCATATTGAGCACTTAGTATTCACAAACTTTTTTAGAGATGCTTCATCAAAAGTGTGCTAAAATCAAGATAAATTTTGCTTTTCATATATTAACTTAGTTACCCTACCCAAAAAAATTCCAATTAGTGTGGCATGATTTATTTTAAAAGAATCCAAGCTAACACCTGCTTAACAACCCATATAATTGGTTCCATTATCCTAGAGAATATTTAACTGAGTAACTCAGTTTCATAGATAAGAATAAACAATTGACCAATTATTTTCTGCAGTCAGAAAAACCTGCAAGCCATAATAATATATTAATTATGTATAAGGCTTTTTTCCTGATTATTTTCTAATTCCTATCTTTACTAATATTCAGATAATGTGACATCCCAATTACATTGAGTATTTTTAAAAATATTCATATTCATTTTCTTTGAAAAGATATGTGAAAATCTAAAAAAAAGGAATCTTGTTTCCACATATTTGTGTGTTACCATTAGTACTGGATTTTGTGAAGTTTATTCTACATTCTATACTTAGGTCTTGATGGAATGAATGTGGAGGATAGAATTGTAATTATTTGTGGTTATATTATTTATAATCCAATTTGTACATGATTTTGAAAGACTGAGATGATGACTGAGCTTCAAATTAAAACAAGAACTCTTTTGGTTGCATATGACAGAAACATACTAGTAGATTAGTGAAAAGGAAATGTTGCTAAGGAAGCAAAAAGAGCACCACAGTTGCGTAAAAATAACATAATCAGCAACTTAATTTTCTGTCATCTAATAGCTTCCCTTTCTTCAAAAGTTGCCTGCATTTGTTCAAGCAGGTTTCTTGCATATAAATAGTGAAAAGGTATGTAATTTCTCAGACTCAGTTAACAGTTAATCATAGCTGGGACACAACAAAACATTAATGGCTATAAGATAACAATAAGTGGATCCATTTATTGAGTATAATTGAAACATATCTGTTCTGCCTATAGATTGAAAATGCATGGAGGCAGAACAAGTCTCTGACAAACTCTTCTGATTTTTGAACTATGTAGTTTTTCCTTGCTTTGTTCTGAGGACCACCTCCTTATCTAAGCATAGGTTTTGCGTGAGTAGAAACAAGTGTTCTGGGATTCCCAATCTCTTCAAAATTACCCACAATTTGTTTTGATCCACCTAGTCAAATGCCTTTGCATAGTAAATGAAACACAAATAGATGTTCCACTGGTATTATCTGCTTTTGGCCAAGATACATCTGATGTTGGTGATAATGTCTGTTTGTAGTGCCATGGTTTCTTCTAAACCCAGCTTTTATTTAGGACTATAATTTCCACAGAACTAAATTTTGGCCTTTAGTTAAATTCACACTTGAATTAAAAATCATCTCAGGAACAGATTTGAGGTCTTGAATACTAAAGAGCAATGGACAGATGAGCTGTGGGAGACCATATAGAATATCATTTATGAAGAATGCAAAAGGTGATTACAAAGACAAAGGAGGAAGAAAACACCAAGAAGGTTGTCTGAAGAGATTCTGAATATTGCACTAGAGTGCTGAGAAGCCAATGCAAAGAGAAGAAATCAAGAATTTAAGGAGCTGGATAGAAGATTTCGAAAAGAAACCCTGGAAGAAAAAGTAAAATATTGAAATATGAAAAGAGTTGTTGTTGTTATGTGCTGTCGAGTCACTTGTGACTCATGGCAACCCTACTTAAAACAGCCCTAAACTCTGCTCTGTCCTGTGCCAATTGCACTGTCTTTGATACACGCATCCTGATTACCCCAGTCACTGACTCAATCCACCTAATAGAGGGCCTTCTCCTCCTGCGCCATCCCTCCACCCTCCCAAGCATGATGGCTTTCTCCAAGGACCAGTCCTTCCTTACAACATGTCAAAGTATGTCAGACGAAGCCTCAAAATCCTTGCCGCCAAGTAGCCGCCCGGTTTAACCCTCTCCGGGATGAATCTGTTTGTTTTCTTAGCAGTCCATGGTACCCTCAATACTCTTCTCAAAGAACCACAGCTCAAAGAAAATAGTTTGAAAATCACAAGAGTTGAACTCTCTTAGCAATCTTTAAGCTGAAGGAACTGAAAAACAAATTAAAGCTATGAGTTGCAATACCTAAGAATGCTATGATCAGAACATTGAATAAAATAGTAACAGAGTTAGGGTAAATACAAGATGTGGTGAGCCAGAATGTTCAAATAACTTCTCTTACATCAGAACTTTAGCCACTTACCAGTCTTTAGTGGAAATGCTCCATCTGTCTCCCAAAGTCCATAAGTACAATTTGTCCACTGCTTATATTCATAATAAAATTTGCAGTAGACTTCTTTGTGTATCTCAGAAAAAGACGTGTTTGACTTCATCACAAAATGAGATTTAAAAATACCACTTTAAGTATTACTCTAGTCCCAAGTATAAGATATCATTTACAACAAATTAACTTTCCATTCAAGATGTCAGACACGAAGTTTTTCTTTTGCTTTTCAAGAAGAGAGAAGGGGGGAGGGTAGGCGGGGGGCGGGGTGGGGAGAAAACTGCAACAATGAATGAATGGAATTCCAAAATCTCTGTAGATGTTCATTGAAATTTTAGAAAAAAATTAAATTTAAAAGAAGAAGGCCATAAGATAAGTGTTTAAGGTTAATGAAAACTTTAAAAAAACTGTTTAAACATTAGGAAAGATTAGGAATCGTTGTTGTTGTTATGAATGATTGAATTGGAACTAAAATATAGCTGACCTTCCAGCAAGTTTTCAGAACCATTTAATCCTGAGGAATTAAATATGGTAATATAGCTGGGGTAAATATAAAATTTAGTGAGCTAGACGGTTCAAATAACGTCTCTCACATCAGAACTTTAGCCACTGATGAGTTTTTAGTAGAAATACTTCACCTGTCTCCCAACTTTTATAAATACATTTTGTCCACTTTTTTACATTCACAATAAAATTTGCAATAGTCTTCACTGTATATCTCAGAAAAAGACATGTTTGACTTCATCATAAAATGGGAATTTTAAAAAAACTTTTATTACCACTAAGCCGCCAGAGCTTCTATATGACAAAAACGTATATAGGAATCATGAGAAAAAAAATCTCTGAGAGAAGTAATTAAAGAAAAATAAAAAATTCAAGGAAAAGTCTAGTTGGTTTACTAAAAACATACATGAAGAAATTTAATTCTAAAGTAAGAACCAATTATTACAACAATTAGAAAATAAGGAACAAGTCCTTAAAGGTTAAAATATGCCAGAGAAAGGAAATACTATACAAAATTTGGAAACTCTTGAACATAGAAAATATATATGGAAAATAATTTTAAACTATTTTAAATAGTCAGGACTCTAAATATTTCACTAAAGTGCTGAGAAGCCAAATCAAAGGGAAGAAATAAAGTTAAGGAGCTGAAAAGAAGATTCCAAAGGACAGCACAGGAAGACAAAGCAAAATTATATAATGAAATGCTCAAAGACCTGGAGTCTGAAAATTAAAAGTGCCTAACTCATTTGGCATTTTTTTAACTGAAGGAACTAAAGAACAAAGCAAGCCTTGGGATTCAATATCTAAGGATACTTTGAGCAGAATATTGAATATCTAGAAAGCGTTAAAAGAAGATGAAAGGAGTATACAGAGTCATTTTACCAAAAAGAATTAACTTACTCAGAAGAATTTCATGAAGCCACATATGATCAAGAGTCAACAGTGATGATAAAGGAAGTTCAAGATGGTCTGAGGAGCAGTCGGAACCCCAGCACAGCCAGAACCCCAGTGCAGCCAGAACCCTGCACAGCCAGAGAGCTGGAATTTGAACCATACATAGGATAGCTGAGTCCCAGCCAAAAGACACCAGCCAAGCCACGGTGAAACTCACCCACCAGGAGCAAGTAGGAAGCAACCACATGCCACCCTGAGACTCCAGAGGAGCAACCAGAGAAGCAATGACTACCCACCACTGTGTGACCCCCTGCAGCCCGTGCCTGCGTGACCCCACCACGCAGGGTACCGCTGCATAAACCCCCAGCAGCACCCAAGCCCCATCCCCTGCCTTCTGGTGGTAGTGTCCAAGCCCTGTGCTTCCATGCCCCCCCACCAACCCCTTGCTTCCTTCTCCTTACCCCACACCCCCTATAAGCTCCACAACCATGCACCCAGCCCCACCACAGATCCAGCCATCACCCAGAGCCACCAACTGAGCTACTGTGGAACTAATTTGGCAGGAGAAAGGCCAGTAGGATCCTGACTGAGTTTTCTGGGGCACTGCTGAACACCTGGGAGAGCACCCCAGGGCGTAACCACTGGTGGGGAATTTGGCCAAGCTCTCTTGGGCCACAGCAACATCCCAGAAATGAGCCAGCCACTGGCTGGTTTTTGTGGACTCTGCAGACCAGCCAGAGTCTAGTGGATCTGTGAAAATTTAACCTTGACGTTTCAGGTCCTGTTGGATGCAGGATCCAGGTGGGGCAGGGGCTGTTGTGTGAGGGCACCTGCATAAGTGCTACTGGGCAGGGAACACTGAGAAAACCACTGGGTGGGAAACAGACAATGGATATTTGAGTAGGAACCCCAATTGTGAGCACACTCAGACAGCAGAGGTTTGAGCAAGGTCCCCCAATTTTGTGATCCACCCTTGCAATCACCCCAACCCTGTGCCTGCCTCACCCCATTTGGTTCCACACCAGTGCCTACACGTCTGGGCAGTCAACTTGTGTTTAATCGGGAGCACCTTGACCTGTCTTTCCAACAAGAGATCACCCTCACAGGCTCTGAACTGACATTTCTCTGAAGTCAGAAGTTCAGAGAAGCACATAGGTGGGGTAGCTGCCCAACTGATCTCTAGAGCATTGTCTTCAGATCAAGAACATATCAATGTCTCGAAGAAATCAAATTATCCCACACAATACACAAGAGCAAAGCAAACTGTCACCCCCAAAGGGTGACACATTGTCACTGGATTTCCTGAAGCCAGAAAGTTTGATGGAACTTTCTGACACGAATTTAAAAGAAAAGTGATTGAATATATCCAATGGATGAAAGACAAACTTGATGAGTTACAAGATACTACAAGCAAAAACCAGGAAGAGCTAAAAAAAAAACAATGCAGAACATTGCAGAGAGAAAAAATAACCACTAGTGGCATGGGAAAAACAAGAATCCACTATTCAAAATATAAGGTCCAATGTTTCAGAGGCTGTCAATTATTGAGGGACACATGAGCAGAATTGATGAGATGGAACACAGAACTAACTAGTGAAAATGAAGACAGAATTGCCACCACTGATCTGCTAGAGCAAAAGCAGACTCGTAAAAGAAGGAAAAAGAAGAAAACCTAAGAATAATGTGGGACACCATCAAGAGAAATAACATGTACATCATTAGAATCCCAGAAAATGAAGAAGCAAGTAAAGGCACTGAAAAAGTTGTGGAAGAATTACTACAGGAAGGAAAACATCTGAGGCATAATGAAGAATGAGATAATATGTATTCAGAAAGCTCAGTGAACACCATATAGATTAGACTCTAAAAGAATAAGATCAAGGCATATCATAAGTTAAATTTGTCAGAACCAAAGATAAGGAGAGAATCCTGAAAGCAGCAAGGGAGAAACAAAGAGTAACCTATAAGGGAAAACAGATAAGATTAAGTGCTGATTCCTCAGCAGAAACCATGTAAGCAAGAAGAGAGTGGAAGGACATCTATCAAACACTCAAAGAACACAATTGTCAACCAAGAATACTGTACCCAGCAAAATCATCCATCAATTATGAAGGACAGATTAAGATATTCCCAGAAAAGCAGAAACTAAGAGAGTTTGTAAAAACAAGACCAGCATTGCGGGAGAGACTCAGAGATGTCCTTCTTACAGACATACCACAGAAAACTGCATGGTGCAAAGTAACTAGCAACAACACCAAAAAGAAATCAACACAATGATAGCAATAAAACCTAGCCTCTCAATAGTCACACTGAACATGAATGATTTAAATGCACCACTGAAGAGAAAGAGAGTAGCAGATTGGATAAAAAAACAAAATCCATCAATACATTGTCTGCAAGTGACAAACCTGAAAAATGGAGATAAAGAAAGACTAAAAGTGAAAGAGTGGGAAAAAAATATACCAAGCAAATGGCAAACAGGAAAAAAAAGCCCACAAAACTATCAATATTAATTTCTGATGAAAAAATGTCAATGTAAAAACCATCACAAAGGACAAAGAAGGTCACTACATAATGCTGAAAGGGTCAATAGAACAAGAGGACATAACAATAATAAATATCTATGTACCAAATGAAAGACCAACAAAATACATAAAACAAACATTAACAAAACTGAAAAAGGAAATAGACAACATTACTATAGTGCTCAGAGACTGCAATACACCCCACTCAAGAAAAGATAGAACTACTAGAAAAAACTCAACAGAAAGACTGAAGAATTAAACCACACAATAAACCAACTTGACCTCATAGATATTTATAAGCTACTGCCCCCTCAAAAAGCACAGTATACCTTCTTCTCCAATGTACGTGGAGCATTCTCTAGAATAGATCATATTCTAGGTCACAAGGCAAGCATCAATAAATTAAAAAACATAGAAATAATACAAGCCTTTTCAGACCATAATGCTATAAAATTAGAAATTAATAATAGGATGATGAAGGAGAAAAGACCATACATTTGGAAGCTGAACAACACCTTGCTTCAACATGACTGGGTACTAGAAGAAATAAAAAAGGAAATGAAAAAGTTTCTTGCAACAAATGACAATGAAAACACCACTTTCCAAAACCTCTGGGAAACAGCCAAAGA
>NW_006399768.1:68268-69374 GCF_000299155.1 Elephantulus edwardii | reverse complement strand
GTGACTAGAATTTCAGTCTTCACATGTTCCTTTTCAATTTTGACAACTTCAAGTTTTCCTACATTCGTAGTTCATTCCTTCCAGGTTCTAATTATTAGTGGTTGTTTACAACAGTTTCTCCTCATATTTGAGTGACTTTCCATCTGAATTCTATCTCTGATACTTTAGCTAGATCCCTTTGTCTGTTGTTGATTGGATTTTCAAAGGTTTGTTGTTTCCAGAATGGATGGCCAATCCTGCTTTCTATTCTGCTTTATTCAGAGAGCTCTGCTGCAACCTATCTAACACAATGACCTTTCTGGCACTTGACTCACAGGTGGCACAGTTTGAAACATCACAGAAACCCACACATTACAAAAGTACAATGAAAGTCATTCACTGTACTGACAAGAGCAAACAACAATCAAGCAAGCAGGCAAGCAAATAAACATTCATCTGTAAAGTATTAAGCAGAATATGGCAAAGCAATTCTCAATGTGTATGCAAAAAAGCAACAGATAGGTGTTATACCTCTTAATAGCAAACCATAAAGACAGCCCTAAATCACCACAGAACTTCTTATATATCCATCAGAAAAGGTTCCTTTGAAGGTTTCATTTGATGAAAAATCTCCTTTCCTCTCCTTTTAGTAATAGTTTTGCATGATCTGACTGACTGTTGGGTCTGCCTGCATTTGCCTCTGTTTTGCTCTGCTCACTATTGATAATCTTTGCGTTTCAAGTCTTTTCTAGATTTTTTTGTTTTTGTGGCGTGTTTTTTTTTTATTTCTCCATCTTTCACTATGCATTCCTCCAACTCATAATGCCAATCTCTGTTCTTGTTATTCTTTCTTAATCTTGTTCTGGTCATCAATATCTATCAGGTTTTTCCCTTAGGTAGCTTTGATCTCAAGAACAAACAGATAATTAAAATGATTATCAAATTGTTCATTAGAATAGTTAAGTTCAATAATTTCCCATTGAACCACAGAAAGTTAACATAACTGCTTCTTCAATTCATGTGGAACATTCTTCTTTCTAAAAGATTCCAAGGACATCAAGCTACTTTTTCCCACTTTTTTTTATTAATGCATTTTATTATTATTCATTTTAATGAAAATTTACAGA
>NW_006399768.1:63825-68015 GCF_000299155.1 Elephantulus edwardii | reverse complement strand
GAAACTATCAACAAAACTAGGAGCTGGTTCTTTGAAAAGATCAATAAAATCGATAAACCACAAGCAAAACTCACAAAAGAAAAGAAGGAGAAGACACAAATAATCTGAATAAGAGATGAATCGGGCAACATTAAAATAGACACAACTAAAATAAAAAAGCTAACATTAGATATTAGGGGAAACTGTACTCAAACAAATACGAGAATCTAGAGAAAATGGATAAATACTTAGAAATGCACAAACTACCTAAACTGACACAAACCAAAACTAAACATCTGAACAAACCCATTACGAAAGAAGAAATGTAAAAGGTAATACAACTTCCAACCAAAAAAAGCCCTGGACCAGATGGTTTTACAAGTGAATTTTATCAAACATTCAGAGAAGAACTGTTACCAATTCTACATAAAGTATTTCAGAAAATACAAGAAGTTGGAATTCTCCCAGACTCATTTAATGAAGCAAACATATCTTTGATACCAAAGCCAGGAAAAGACACCACCAAGATAGAAATCTATAGGCCAATTATTTCTCATGAACAGTGATGCAAAAACCCTGAATAAAATACTGGCCAATAGAATCCAACAACACATCAAAGAAATAATTCCCCATGACCAAGCAGGATCCATAACAGGTATGCAAAGATGGTTCACAACAAGGAAAACAATTAATGTAATTCATCACATAAACAAAGCAAAGAACAACAATCACATGATCCTATCAATTGATGCAGAAAAGGCCTTTGACAAAATACAACACCCTTTCCTGATTAAAACACTCAACACAATAGGACTAGAGGGGAATTTCTTCAACATAGTAAAAAGTATGAAAATCCAAGAGCCAACATTGTTCTCAATGGAAAAGGGTTAAAAGCTTTCCCTTTAAGAACAGGAACTAGGCAAGGATACCCACTATCACCTCTCTTATTCAGTATTGTTTTGGAAGTCTTAGCGATAGCAATAAGACAAAAGAAGGAAATAAAAGGTATCCAAATTGGCAAAGAGGAGGGAAAATTATCTCTCTAAGCCGACGACATAATAGTATACTTAGAAAACCCTAAAGACTCAGCAAGAAAACTATTGTACACAGTAGACCAGTTTAGCAAAGTGGCAGGATACAAGATCAACATACAAAGGTCAGTTGGATTTCTCTACAGTGACAAAGAGAATACAGAGCTGGAACTAAGAAAAATCAACACCCTTCACAATAGCTAATCACAAGATTAAATACTTGGGAATAAATTTAACCAGAAGTACAAATGATCTTCAGGGATAGCTTATTGTGTGCTTAACAGGACAAAGAGTCTCATCACATTCCTCACTATGGTCACTTCCAATTCATTAGCATCCTGCTTCCTCAAGTTGTTTACTGCCAAGCAGATGCTTTAACCAAGATGGAATCAGCGCTACTGGTTTTACAATGCAGTGCTAATCTTGCTTTGCAAGTTACCCAGGCCTCCAACATACATCCGTCGTGAAGTACAGTATTGTGAGTGACAGGATAATATCCATACATATACAAGGAAGTCCAGTGAATACCACTATCATTCAGATGTATGCACCAACAACCAGAGCCAAAGAAGAGGAAATAGAAGATTTCTACCAACTTTAACAGTCAGAGATTGATCAAACATGTAATCAAGATGCATTGATAATAATAGGTGACTGGAATGCAAAAGTTGGGAACATAGAAGATTCAGTAGTTGGAAAAATACATTAAATAAAGATGTATATTATTTAAAATATATTAAAGTAATATAGTAATATAAAGTAATATAGGAAGAAAGAAATATATAATTATTATATTTGCAAAAAGAAGACTGTGAGCCAAGAAGAAACAAGTTAACTTTTCACCTTTCAAATTAAGAAGGCATGTGTTGTTCTTATTTTTAGTTGCTGTCAAAAAGATTTGTATTTAAATTTATTAAATTCATAAACCATGCTATAACCCAAACATCTATTATTATTATTATTAAAGTAATAGCAAAAATAAACAAATGAAATTAGAACTAGCAGCTGCCTCTGAGGAATGAAAGTTATCTTGAGACTGATTCTTTTATCAAAAATCATTTATTCTGGATTTTCTAGTGGAAGTTTTGCTATGTGCTTCTATGATTTAGACTCAAAATATAATTAATTATTTCCAATGTATATACATAATAAGATCTGTGAACTTTTTGTAATTTAAGCTGTAAATATATTCAAATATTTCGGTTCATAACATTCATTTGAAGAGAGGAATTAAGAAATATAAAGCAATTTTAAAGAATACAATGAACACCTCAACTTATAGGATTATTAGATTATATTAAAACATTATTTAAACAAAAAGAAAAGTCTACCTTATTTCAGCTACAAAAGGATTCTAACTCATGCTGCAACATGGGTTAACCTTGAAAACCTGCTTAGTGAAAAATAACAGATATAAAGACACAAACACTGTTTATAATTTTTTCTTAGAAACAAAATTATATATTCAGCTTATATTAAATTTCTGAAATAGGGAAATTCACAGAGATATGAAGTATGTAAAAGTAAGCAAGGGCTATAAAGAGAAGAGATAGGGGAATGACTGTTAACTGGGTATTGAGTTTCTGTTAAAGGTGATGAAAAATATTTTGGACACATAATTACATAACATTATAAAAGAAAATAAGCAACTTAACTACACATAAAGTTATAATACTTTGTCTTCTCTTGCTGCTGTTTGAAATCTTATATTTAACTTTTTTACTTCAGCATCTCTTCCCTTTGTTTTGGCTTCTCAATACTCAAATCCATTTTTGTAGTTTATTCTTACATCCATTTTAGCTTTTTCATTCTCCTTTGTCTTTGTAATGAACTTTTGCTCTCTTTGTGTATGATATCCTGAAATTCATTCCACATCTTTTCCAATCTTATCGTTAATAATCATTGTCTCAAACCTGTTCTTAAAATTATTTTTTAGTAATTTGTGTGTTGATACAGGATCAACATACAAAATTCATTGGATTTCTCTACAGTGACAAGAGAATACAGAGTCGGAACTAAGAAAAACAATACTGTTCACAATAGCTAATCACAAGATTAAATACTTGGGAGTAAATTTAACCAGAAGCGCAAAGGATCTATTCAAAGACAATTACAAAACATTACTACAAGGACCACGTGAGAAGTGAAAGAATATCCCTTGCTCATGGATAGGAAGGCTCAATATAGTGAAAATGGCAATAGTAACAAAGGTAATTTACACATTTAATGCAGTCCCAGTACAAATACCTATCCCATTCTTCAACAAGATGGAACAGGCAATCTCCACCTTCATTTGGAATGGAAAGAAGCCCCGAATAAGCAAAGCATTCCTTAAAAATAGAAGAAAGGTAGGAGGTATCTCACTCCATGATTTCAAATCCTACTACACTGCAGTGGTGGTAAAGACAGCATGGTACTGGTACAATGACAGACACATAGATCAATGGAATAGAATTGAGAATCCAGAAATCAGCCCATCTGTCTATGGTCAACTGATTTTTTACAAGGAGATGAAATCAGTCAAGTGGGAAATGACAGCCTTTTTAACAAATGGTGTTGGCAAAATTCGAAAAGTATCTGTAAAAGACTCAAGCAAGACCCACACCTCACTCCATATACAAAAACCAACTCAAGGTGGATCATGGACCTAGGACTAAATCCAAGGACTATAAACTTCATTACAGAAAAGCTAGGAACAACGTTAGAAGTCCTAATCCACAACATTACAGTCTTCCAAGTATCCTGAAAAACCTATAGCCAGGAGAAGATAAAGTAGATGAATGGGACCTTCTAAGAATCAAATCCCTAGGCATATCCAAAAACTTCTCCTACAGGGTAAAAAGGGAAGCCACCAACTGGGGAAAAGTATTTGGTAATAACATATCATAAAAAGAACTTACATCCAGAATTTATGAAATACTTGAGCACCACAACAAGATAAAAGTAAATGATCCAATAGAAAAATGGTCACAGGATATTAACAGGCACTTCACCAAAGACGACATTCAGATGGCTAACAAGCATATGAAGAAATGTTCAAAATCCCTAGCTCTCAGAGAGATGCAAATTAAAACAACTAGGAGATATTATCTCACCTCAGTCAGAATAGCAAAATTTAACAGAACAGCAAGCAACAAATGCTGGCGAGGTTGTGGAGAAACTGGAACCCTTATTAACTGT
>NW_006399768.1:53290-58340 GCF_000299155.1 Elephantulus edwardii | reverse complement strand
GCTATTGTGAACTAAGCCGTGATAAATATGGCTGTGCATCTATCTACTTGGGTTAAGGTCTCTTTGGGGTATATTCCCGGTAGTGGCATTGCTGACCTTCCACAGTGGTTGCACCATTTTACACTTCCACCAAGAATGAATAAGGGCTCCAGTCTCTCCACAACCTCACCAGCATTAGTTGCTTGCTGTTCTGTTAAATTTTGCTATTCTGACTGGGGTGAGATGATATCTCATAGTGGATTTGATTCGCATCTCCCTTAGCAAGCTATTTCTTAATAAAATATCTTACACTGTGTCTTTTCACTAATATGATTCCACTCTTGATTCAACCTCCTAAAACTGGTAGTTATTCTGTACTGTTCCTCAAGGGCTGACTAGTTTCATCACTAGGTTGAAATTAAGCTACTCTTAATACATCTTTTAAATTAACTCAAATATTATTGTCACATTAAGACATAACATCACTTTCTTGACAATCGAAATAAAGGCATGAAAAAAGTTAAATAGGTTTCAGAAGAGATTTATAGCCATTTGACCAAGTTTCCACTCATATGAATACAAATAATTGTCTAATCTCAATCACATCCCCACCCTTATCTAAAATTAAAAGCTTTGCAAACATTATTATGGTTGACCTAGCTAGTGAAGAGACTCATAATAAGCTTATTTCACAAATTTGAAACTTTATTTTTTAATAGCAATTAAGCTTTTTAGTAATTGACTATGTAACAAAGTACAGCATTTATTTACTTCTCATATAATCCTTTTTTCACTATCCAGTAAAGTTGTACGTTTGAGGTAAACATCAAACTTGGCTTTAATGAAGCTGTTTCAGGAGAAAAAGTAATGTGATGTTTGAAAAAAATAAAGCTTTCTAGTTGATACTTATCCCAATGCAGATATCTGAAACAACTTTTAAATTTTAGTCCTTTAAGGGGAAAAAAATCCAAAACATCATATTGTAAATAAATTACTGCCTTTGATAAAGCAAGAAAAGAATGTTTTATCACTATGTTCTCACCCTTCTTTATTTATAGTCTTTCTGGTGAGGAGGTGAGCAGGGAGAAAACAGATAAAGTAGACTAAAAATGTTTTTCATGGAACAAAGTGAAAACGTGGTTTTCATTTTAGGTGGAAAGAGCTGTCAACGTGAATATCGCTGGCTCTTTGTGAACAGAAGATGAGTGGAAACATCACTGAGGAGAAGGGAAGGTGGCACACTGAAGCAGAGTATACAAGCTCTGATTCTTCTTCTCCAGATGCTAAGAACTTGTTGAGTATAAAGCATGTATTCACCTAGGCTACCTGCAGATGCAAGAGAGCAGGACTGGTGTGTTTACTCTCAGATACGCTTCTGTCCAAAAATACCAGAAGGAAATACTTCAGCTATGATGAATTTGTGTCTGAATTTAGTTTGCTTTACACACAAATCAGTTAAGTAAGGCTTAGTGACTCCAGGGACATTTTAGATTTCTGCTGCATAATCAGAAAATATTAACAGCATTGGGGGGGGGGAGCCAAGGTTGTGGAATAAATGTATTTGTAGGGGAAACTATTTCGAATTAATGTAAGTTAATAATAAACTTAAAGGGATATTTTTAAAGAAAAAATTATCTTTCCGAATTTTTATAATATAGTATTTGTCTTTTTTTAATTTCTGAGATAGAATCCCACCTTATAAAGATGAACATATTGAAGTGAATATTTAAAAAATATTTTGTTGACCTGCAAATAAAATGCATTTATTTGCAAACAAACAAAGAGAAAAGAAATTAGATATAAATATATAACTCTGGTTGCTGTTGTTCTTGTATACCTTCAGTCCAGTATGTCTCAGAGCGATCCTATGAATAATAGATCTGAACCCTGTCCTATGTTGCAGCATTGTCATCATCTCTGACACATTTGAACTTATTCTGCAGTCACTGTGCCATTTCTTCTCATTCAGAGTCATCTGCTTTTTTGCTGACCTTGCATCTCTCCTATCATGATATCATTTTCCAAGGAATACTCCATTCTGGTAACATGCCAAAGCGTATGAGATGAAGTTTTCCCGTCCTTACTTATAAGGACCATTCTGGATACACCTTCTACAAGACTTACCTTTTCATTCTTTTGGTAGTCCATGAGATATTCAATAACATCACAACTCAAAGACATTGATTCTTCTTTTGTCATCTTGATTCATTGTCTAGCTTTCAAACACATAGCACAAAATTGAGAAGACCATGGTTTCGATCAGGCACACCTTAGTCTTCAAACTGACATCATTGTTATTCAGTGTTTTGCATAAGTCCTTAAAAGCATACTTTCCCAGTGCTATCCATCTCCTGATCTCCTCACTGCTGGTGCCAATGATATTTGTTATGAAACTGAGTAAGGATAGATAATTAATAATTTCATTCTTTCCACCATCTTTCATAATGTTGGCTATCATCCCAGTGGTAAAGAATTTTATTTTTCTTGACGTTGAGATGAAATCCATGTTGAAGGCTGTAGTCTTTAATCTTTTGCAACATTTCAAGTCATCCTTACTTTCAGCAAACAAGGTTGTGTTATCTTCATGACAAAAGTTGTTGTATAATCTTTCTCCTATCCTGATGCCACATTTTTCCTCATATAACCCAGCTCCTCAAAGTATTTGTTTAAGATGCAGTTTGAACAGGTATGAAAAAATCATACAGCCTGGACACGCACCTTTCGAGGTTTTAAACCATCTATTGTTCTGCTCTGTTAAGACAACAGCTTCTTGGTCCAGGTATAAGTTTCCTAGGAGCACCATTAGGGAGTTCTGGTTTTGTAGAGATAAGACGCTGTGCTACAATCCCAAATTCAAGAGGCTCAAATCTTCCAACAGCTATACAGAAGAAGGATGGGCAATCTCCTCCTATGTGATTAACTGCCTTTGGAAACTCATCAGAGGGTCAGCTATGGGTTGGTTCCAACTCAACAGCACACAACGATGGAAGCAGGATTAAGTGTTCTGTGGTTCCTAGACATAATTTGTTATGATACACACAGTCAAGTGTCTTTTAATAATCAATAAAACACAGATAGACATTCTTCTTATATTCTCTGCTTTCAGTCAAGATTCATTTGACAACAGCAATAATATGCCTGATGCAAATGACCTCTTGACCTCTTTCTTCTAAACCCAGCTTGAACTTCTGACAGTTCTGTATAAATGTACTATTCCAGCCACTTTTGAATGGCCTTCAACAATGTTTTGCTTGTCAGTGATATTAATGATATTGTTTAATAATTTCTACTTACTGTTAAATCACGTTTCTTTGAAATGGGAGCAATAATGAATCTCTTTCTGTCAGTTGGTCAGGTAATTTTCTTCCAAAATTTTTGGCACTAATTGCTGAGCACAAGCAGGGCTGCTTCTGTTAGGTGAACCATGTCAATAGGTATTCCATAGATTGATGATGTCTTATCTTTGACAATATCTTTTTTTAACAATATCTTTAATACAGCTTGTACTTATTCCTTCATTGTCTTTGACTCTTGATTACGTGAAGATCATCCAAAAACAATTGGAACAGTACATCAACAGAAGTTCAAGCTGGATTTAAAGAGACTGTGCCGCTAGGGATATCATTGCTGATGTCAGATGAATCCTGCCTGAAAGCAGAGATTATCATAAGAATGTCTGTGTTTTATTGACAACTCAAAGACATTTGATTGTGTGGATCACAACAAACTTTGAGTAATATTGAGAGGAATGGGAATCCCAGAACACTTAATTGTGCTTATGTGAAATCTGTGTTGTTGTTGTTGTTGTTGTTATGTGCCGTCGAGTGGCCTGCGACTCACATGGATGAAAAAGCTGTTATCAGAGTGGAACAAGTAGATGTTGATTTAAAATCAGGATGAGAATCAAGATGACTGTACATCAGAGGTATGTCCTTCCTTCATACCTATACAATCTGTATGCTGAGTAAATAATTCAGGAAGCTGGACTCTATGATGAAGAATGTGTCACTGGGATCAAGAAGACTCATCAACAACCTATGCATATGAAACAATCTTGCTTGCTGAAAATAAAGAGGATCTGAGTGATAATTTTCTTTTTGGTACCATGACTCTGTGTATTCCTTCTGTCTTGTTTTAATGTTTCTTGGATTATTCAAGATTTTGTCCATAGCATATTTCAGTATTGTAACCTGAGGCTTGAATTTGTTTTTACATTCTCTCAGTTTGAGAAATGCCAAGTGAGTTCTTCCCTTTTTATTCTCTAACTCTTTGAAAATTCCATTACGCTATTTGACTTTGTCTCCTTGAGCTGCCCTTTGAAATTTTCTGTTATCTCTCTTATTTCTACATCTTTTCTCTTTGTTCTAACCTCTATATGTTCAATTGCAATTTTTAGAGTATCTTCTGACATCCATCTGTCATCTTCTGGCTATGTAATCTTTTTGCTCTCTTCGTGATTTTATTTAAGCCATCCGACAACTCATCAGGTCTTTGATCATTAGTGTTCAGTGCCTCAAATCTATGATAAAATGATTTTTAAATTCAGGTGGGATAGATTCCAGGTCATCTTTTGTTTCTAATGGGCTTTCTTTAATCTTCTTCAGTTTCATTTCAAACTTGCTCTGAAATTGATTGCTTTTTCCATGATTGGCACCTAGCCTGGTTTTGACTGCTAATATCGAGCTTCTCCAAATATTTGTTCCATATATATAGTCAATCATATTTATGTAAAGTCCATTTGTATAGTCATCACTTGTGCTTCTTCCTAAAAGATTTTTATAACGAAAAAATAATTGAACAAACAAGATTCAAACATTTGCTCTCCAGTTTCATTTTTATCACCAAGTGTGTGGATCATAACAAATTGTGGCTGACTTTGAGAAGAATGGGAATCCCAGAACATTTAATCATGCTAATGTGAAACCTATACTTAGACCAAGAGCAGTAGTCAGAACAGAGCAGGGTAACACAGCATGGTTCAAAATTGGGAAGGGTGTATGCCAGGGATGTGTCCTATCTCCATACCTTTTCAACCTGTATGCAGAGCAGATTATCCGAGAGGCTGGGCTCT
>NW_006399768.1:52589-53190 GCF_000299155.1 Elephantulus edwardii | reverse complement strand
CAAGCAGATATATGCACACCCATGTTTATTGCGGCTTTGTTCACAATAGCAAGGAGTTGGAAACAACCTAAGTGCCCATCAACAAACGAATGGATCGAGAACTGTGGTGTATTCACACAATGGAATACTATGCTGCATTGAAAACCAAGGCACTCATGCATTATTATTAAAAATGGGTGACTGTGGAGGACATTATGCTGAGTGAAGTATCCCAGTCACAAAAGGACAAATACTGCATGGTGACACTGTTGTAAAACAGCACTGACCTCAGGGTTGGGGAAGACTTAGAAAGATGGGTTCAGTAATGTATACTACATTGAAACAGATAAGGGAGAACAGTGTTTAAGAGGGATATGTAATTAGGTATTTATGTCATTACAGGAGTCCAGAGCAAAGCCTGCATAGTGAAGTAGACCTGGAGGGAGAATTGGGAGGGGAGGAAAGTGCAAAAATAAATGTATGGAAATCCAAAGTCTCTGTACATTTTCATTGACATTAATAATAAATTAACAAAAACATTCAGGTGGATTAAATTCAAGCTCATATGTGGCTTTTTTTTTCCCTTCTTGTGGATTTATTTTTTTTTTAACTTTAATTTGAA
>NW_006399768.1:37171-39963 GCF_000299155.1 Elephantulus edwardii | reverse complement strand
ACCATGGACTGCCAAGAAAACAGATTCATCCTGGAGAGGGTTAAACCAGGCTACGCCTTGGAGACAAGGATTCTGGGGCTTCATCTGACATATTTTGGACACGTTGCAAGGAGAGACAGGTCCTTGGAGAAGGACATCATGCTTGGTAGGGTAGAGGGACAGAGCAGGAGGGGAAGACCCTCTATGAGGTGGATTGATTCAGTCACTGGGGTAATCGGGATGGCTGTGTCAGAGGCAATGTGATTGGCACAGGATAGAGCAGGGTTTAGGGCTGTTGTACATAGGTTTGCTATGAGTCACAAACGACTCGACGGCACATAACATCAACAATATATGTTCAAACTACCATTATATTCTCATTGTTTCCAACTTTATATTTCAGTCACCAATCATGATTAGTTCATCTTGATTGCATGGTTGGTCAATTTCTGATTGCAAAATTTGCTAAAAATATTCATTTTTTTTTCCCTTTGGCTTTAGCCGTTGATGTTGGAGGTCTTCCTTTTACGTGCATGCATATAACCAGTAACAACACAAGGTCTGAAAAGCATAGGCATGCAGGTTTAGCAGGATCAAGGGCCAAATTCTGGAGGGTTGGGCTGATTCCCACAATGTTACTCACAATTGTGGTAGTAACTGTGTCATTTTGTCTGTAGGAAGGTCTTTCTCCCTTTCACTGACCCTCTACCTTTGCCAGCATAATGTATTTCTCAAAAGGCTGGTGCCTCCTGAAAATGACACCTCAAGTAACAGAGAAGAAGTTTCAGCACCCTTTCCGCTAAGGAGCATTCTGATCGCACTTGTTCCAAGACAGGCTTTTTTGTTCTTTTGGTAGCCCATGGTATAGTCAACACACTTCACCAACATTATAATTCAAAGACATCCGTTTTCCTAAAATTCTATCAAGTTTAAGGACTTCCTAAATCATTGTTCAATCTTCAGATGCATAGGGAGCAAATGAAAATAGCAAGACTTGGATTTTTTTAAATTTTCAAAATTAAAATATGTACTTAAAATATATTTTTAGAGTCTAAAGGAATAGTATATCAACAGCCATTTGTTATCAGAACAAATTCTGATTTGTAATACATTCTTTAAAACACTCGAGAATGATTGTATCATTCAAGTAATATAGATATCAGTTTTTAGAAAGGATTATATCTGCTTTTCAAGATTAATGGTCCTCTCCGAGAGAGAGAGAGAAAGTATGAAAAAGTCTGAATATTGTCTAACTAACCAAACCTAGAACGATTTTCACTGAGTTGATTCCAAGTCTTAGGAAGCCTCCAACAAGAGCATGAGGCTATAAGCCTCCACAGGAGAAGACAGACTCTCTTTCTCCTATAGATGAGTTAGTGGATTCAAAGAGCTACCTCTTAGATAGCAATGCAGCCTGCTACACATTACACCACAAATAATCCTTGAGTGAGGCCAAAATAATTCTTTAAATGATGTCCAAGTAAAGTCTTTTTGTTGGTGTTATTTTTATTTGTGATTTTTAAACAAACCTGTATTTTTAAGATATAAAGCAGATAAATAAAATGTAGTTTGTATTCTTTTTTAAACTAGGTGAAAAATTTTCAAGATGTGGAGGATTTATATTTTTAAGACTCAACAAAATGCCAAAATATATTTCTACAACATTTCTCACTTTCCATGACTTATATCCTTTTGAACAAATGTATTGATAACAGTAGAAATTCTTTATTTTCCTATTAGTTGCCATCACATCAGCTCCAATTCAAAGGAATTTCATACACAGCAAAATGAAACATTATCCAATCTTGTATTATTTTTATAAATTATTGGTTTGTTTGAGTTAATTGTCATGGTCATTTTGTACTTTGAGTGACTTCCAATATAGAGGAATTGCTTTCAAGAAATATATCAGACAATATTTTCTTATGATCCATAAAGCTTTACAGGCTTATTTTCAGAAGTGTACTGTAAGATTTTTCTTTCCCAATCTGTGTTAATGTGTAAGTGTCATTGAAATCTGTTCACCATGAAAAAACTTACTAGGATATGAAATATATGTTGTACAGCTTCCAACATCATTATAATACACAAGCCATCACAATGTACCAATATATGAAACTGATACACATGTGCTATAGAAAGTATTTAAACTGATAGTAGCATTGTCATTAGTTGGAACCAACTCATAGCTGACCTTTCAGTAGGTATTTGGTGGTTCCATGTCACACAGGAGGAGATATCTCAAGTTTCTCCCTTAAAACTATTGGTGTATTTGAACCATCAGAAAAATAATCATCTTTGAATTAGCAGCATAATTCCCTTCCTATGGGCTGCATCACCAGAAATCAGGGAACAAACTTAGTGAATATATATTCAATATCAATTTAGTTCTGGATGACATCAAAGCTGAAGAAAATAAAAGGTCCTTGAAAAGACAGGACAAAATGCGTGTCAAAAGAGATTATGCTCCTTCTTCTTGAATACAGAATAGCTAGAGTAAATTAAATAAATGGTAAAGAGACTTAAACAGAAGATTTCAGAGTTATGTAAGAGGACAAAGTATCAGAATTAAATGTACAAAGAACTGGGATAAGGAAACAAACAAACAAACAAAAACCCTTAAGAATATACTTGGAATTTCCTAATTGAAAGAACTGAAGCAAAAATTCTTTTTTTTTTCTTTTTTCCTATAATTATATTTTATTAATTTTCATGAACATTTACAGAGATTTTGGGCTTCCACTCATTCATTGTTGCACTATTCTCTCTACCCTCCTCCCAGTTTGTTCTTGTCCAAATGCCACAGTGCTTGT
>NW_006399768.1:33802-36071 GCF_000299155.1 Elephantulus edwardii | reverse complement strand
TCTTCGGTGAAGTGCCTGTTCATATCCTGTGCCCATTTTTCTATTGGATTCTTTACCTTTATCTTGTTGTGGTGTGAAGCAAAAATTCTAACACTTGAGTTGCAATAATAAAAGATTCTAGGGACAAAATACTAAATGATGTAAGACAAATCAAAAGAAAATGGTAGGGATACTATAAAGAACTGGTTAACTCTCAACCATTTCAGAATGATCACATTATCAAGAGCCAATGACATTGAAGGAAGAAATCCAAACTAAATAAATCAATGAAATACCAGTTAAGATGTTTCAACAGATTTAAAATGCTCTTATGTCAATGGCAAGATTTGAAAGATAGCTAGCTGGACAACTGAATGTAGGAGATTTCTGTCAATTAAAAAGGTGATCCAACAAAATACAGACATTATTGAGCAATATATTATGCAAGTAAAAGCTTTCTGAAAGTAATTAAAAAGCTGTTTCTGAAATACATAAAAGTGTACTTCCAAGAAATTAAATTCAGATTCAGAAGAGAACCTGGAATAAGGTTCATATGCATTCATATTGTGAGATATAATTTGTTTCAAAGTGGAGAATATGAGAAAGATGCTTGCTTGCATTTTATTAAGTATGCAAAGACATTCATCTCTGAATCATAACAAATTATACTAAACATTGCTAAAAATAAGAATTCCAGAACACTTAATTGTGTTCATGCAGAACTTGTTCATGGGAGCAAGAAGATGCTGAATGATTAAAATCAGGAAAGCTGTGTGCCAGAATTGTGTATTTTTATTATGATTATTAAATCTGAATACTGTGCAAATAATCTCAGAGACAAAGCTAAAGGAAAAGTAATGATGATAACAACCTCGGACATTGGGATGATACAAAATTGCTTTGCTGAAAGCTAAGAGGACATGAAATAATTATTAATGAAGAGTGAAGATAATTTTAAGTATGGATTAGGCTTCAGCACTGTAAAAAATATCCTCATAGATTACGAAATAAAAATATCATGGTCTCAAAACTTAAACTGACTTATAACTGACCCTCCATTGGATTTTTTGAGGCTGTAAATCACATGGGCCGATATTATCCTTCTTTCTTCCGAAGAGTCACTGGTTGATTTGAACTGTCCAAAAGGTGCAGGCGTGAATTTTGTTCCAGATTCCAAAGACGATTGTGATGTTGGAACTTTGAGAAATGGTTTTCTATCCCTTGCTAGAGGCACCCTCAAGTACAGACACATGGTCTTCCAAATCATCAACAGTTGTGGGACCAACATTTTGGAGACAGGACTTGCTTAAAGCAGTACATCTCTTTATCTCATGATTACTGGTACCAAGGGCATTGGAAGTGGATTCAAGCAATCTGAAATCATTAAGAGTTTCAGTCTTTTCTCCATCTATTTTGCTATTGCCCACTGGCCCAGTAGTAAGGATCTTGGTCTTCTTGATGTTAAGATGCAATCCATATTGAAGGCTATAGTCTTTGATATTCTACAACCAGTACTTCAAGCCCCCTTTATTTTCAGCAAGAAAATTTGTGTCATCTGCACAGTGCAGGATGTTTATAAGTTTTCCTCTGATCCTGATGCCGCATTCTTCTTCATTGAGTTCGGCTTCACAGATAATTTGTTCAGGGTACAGATTGAATAGGTATTGAGCATGGATGGATGCACTCCTGACACACACCCTTCATGATTTTACACCATACAGTGAAAAGGATTTAGGGGAAGAAATACTCAAGAGTACCTTTGGAATGTGTATAGACTCTGAACTGTGATTTTTTAAAAAAATATCTTTTATTGTAAATTGTATACTCTTTATGTGGTCATGCATCATACTTGAAAAGTTTGGCTCTAAATTTTCTTCTCTCTACTCCCTTTTGCAGCAATGTTAGAGATTCTCCTATGCAAGATTAATCTCTTTGAGCTCTTCTCCCAATAGTAATCTCTCTTGGGATGCGCCTATTAATCTAGATCTAATATAGAATTGTCTGTTTACTTTCTCTGAACAAGAAGCAGTAGATCATTTAACAAATGTAAGGCATCATAAAGGTAAAGTTAAAAGGATTTTTTTTATTTAGGTTGTCTATTTTTCATTTCAATGAACATCTACAGAGATTTTGGGATTCCATTCATTCATTGTTGCACCCTTCTCCCCGCAGAAACCCCTCCCCCCTCCCCCCCATTTGCTCCTCTCCTTGAAAAGCAAAAGAAAAACTCCCTAATTGGTACACAATCCTCCCCCCGCACCTCCCCAAACCCCACCCCCTAGCCCCAAAT
>NW_006399768.1:20765-33702 GCF_000299155.1 Elephantulus edwardii | reverse complement strand
AATAAAAATAATGCCCTAAAATATAATACTTTTAGAAAGGATTTTAAAATATTAGACTACATAATATTTGATCCCTAGGGAAAACACAACTAGAAGGTTTTGCTAAATCGGAAAATATCTTCCAAGGCTGAGAAATGTCGTCAAAAGAAATATATGGGAAATGATGAGATGCTATTATGACATTGCATAATATTACTTCAAGAGGAAAAGTAATGATAATGTATAGAGCTAATCAATATGTCAAACCCACTACCATTTGTCTATCAGTTTATCACACATGATTTTTCATATGTTTCTATGATGATTGGTGGAAGTTCTGCCACCAATATTAAAATTGTTAGTAGGGCCACCATTGTGGGTAGATTTCCACACAGCTTCCGTACTAAAACCGTTTAGGAAGAAAGCCTATGCTATGTACTTTTGATAATTTATCAGCCAAAATCCTATGGATTACAGCAGATTATAATCTCACATGTGTGCTGGAAGATGAAATTTCGAGGTTGAGAACCACTCAAAATATCTATTGGCTCAACAATAAATGCAGACAATATTTGTTCTGCGTGTACATGGTAGATAACAATCACTTAGTCTGTCTAAGATTGGTGGACGATTTATCAACAATCTGCATTATGCAGATGATACAACCTGGCTTGCTGAAACTGAAGAGGGCCTGAAGCACCTGCTGTAGAGGGCCAAGGACTGCAGCCTCTAATATATTGAGGCTCAATGTCAAGAAGACAAAGATTCTCACCACTGGACCAATTGGCAGCATCAGGATGGATGGTGAGGAGATTGAGATTGTACACAGCTTTAGTTTGCTTGGCTCCACAGTCAACACTCTTGGCACCAGTAGCTAGGAAATTAAAAGGCACATTGCCATGGGAAAGGCTGCTGTTAGGGACCTCTCCAAAGTACTGAAGAACAATGGTGTCTCTCTGGAGACTAAGGTGTGTTTGAAACAGGCCATGGTCTTCACAATCACTTATGCATCTTAGAGTTGGACAATGACCAAGGAGGATAGAAGAAGAATTGATGCCTTTGAGCTGTGATGCTGGAGAAGAGTATTGAGAATACCATGAACTGCTAGGAAAACAAACAGATTTGTCCTGGATAAGGTTAAACCGGGTGGCTCCTTGGAGGCAAGGATTCTGAGGCTCCATCTAACATACTTTGGACATGTTGTGAGGAGAGACTGGTCCTTGGAGAAGGACATCATGCTTGGGAGGGTGGAGGGACGGCTCAGGAGGGGAAGGCCCTCTATGAGGTGGATTGATTCAGTGACTGGGATAATCGGGATGGGACTATCAGGGACAGTGCGACTGGCACAGGACAGAGCAGAGTTTAGGGCTGTTGTACATAGGGTCACTATGAGTCGCAAGCGACTCAACGGCACATAACAACAACAACAACAGTCCGTCTAATTTAAAAGATCATCTAGTTTTGAATGTTAGCTCCCATTTGTGTGTTATTAGATGCAGTCAAGTCAGTTATAACACATAGTGCTTCTGTTTTCCGAAAATCTAAACCTTGAACAATCTAATGTTTTTAGTGTCATTGAGTATGACTCATAGCGATCCGGTAAACAATAGATCTAAATTCTGTCTTATCCTGTGCCATCCTTACACTTCCTAATATATTACAGCCCATTGAGCAGTCACCACATCAGTCCACCTGGTTGAGGATCTTTCTCCCCTTCACTCTGGCTGCACCCTCCCTAGGACATATTTGTTTTTTTCTTTTGGTAATCCATGGGATGTTCAGTGCTCTTCTCCATCACCATTGCTCAAAGAATCAATTCTTCTGTCATCCTTATTCATTGTCCAGCTCTCAGAGAAATAGCAAGTGATCAAAAAGCCTATGGCCTGAATCAGACATACCTTAGTCCTTAAACTGATATCATTACTCCTCAATAATTTAGAGAGCTCCTTAACTGAAGAGTTTAAAAAAAAAATACGATGTTTCCAGTGCAGTACCAGCTTTGAGTTCCTCATAACTGATACTTTGCTGAAGTAATTTTACAGTCATTATGCCAGTCAATCTCATTTAAACTTGTCCTCTTCTTTGTCATCTCTGTACTTACCCTAATATGATGCCCTTCTCCAGAGATTGATCCCTCCAAATAACACGTCCAAAGTATATGAGACAAAGTTTCATGGTTATTACTTACAAGGATCACCATTGCTGCACTAATACTAAGATCTTTTTGTTCTTTGAGCAGTAAGTGGTATATTCATTATTCTTGAAAAACACTATAATTCTTTGATTTTATTTATTATCTAACATTAGTAACCAGATAAAGCAATTGAAAATTGCATGAGTTTGTTCAGGCACAAGATAGTCTATAGATGGACATTCTTACTCTTTAATCCTTAAAAGATATCTTTAACACATTTGTCCATCTGTACATATTTTTATTTATTGACTGCTACTTCCATGAGTGTTCATTGTGGATTCAAGTAAAATGAAATCCTTGACAGCTTCAATCTTTCCTCCATCTATCATAATGTTGTCTATTGGTTGGGTAGAGAGCATTTTGTTTATTTAAAGTTGTGAAGCAATTCATACTGAAAACTACAGAAAAAGATGAAGAAAGATCATAATCCTTCAAATGAAATGCCCAAAGTTTCAATTTAAAAAAGAACTCTGTCATTTAAAAATAAAAATATTCAGACAATACTAATGGAATTTCTTTACCACTAAAAGGAAGTCACCAAATGTTCAGTGTCTCACTAAGCTTGTTAGAAATTTAAAAAATAAATAAAATTCCTCCTGATGTGTCTGGAAATTGCACTGCTTTGATTAGCTATTCAAGAACAGAGGTCTGAGTTTTGTTGTTTTACTCAAAAGAGGATTCTATTCAAGACCTCTTTGCCTTCAAAAAATACCCATTGTGGTTTTTTATGCTATGAGACATAGTCATTTACTTTAAATCCCATGATTTTATGTAATATTCATGCTACTTTTAGCTCTATCCACATGTGAAGAAAGATTGAAATGTGTTTCTTTGATTTAAAATCATCAACAGATAAGTTAATGAATAGAAATGTAATGAGTGACAGGTGGGAAATAAATGTAATATTCATGAGAGAGATGTATGAATAAATTTTGATAATTCACTTTGGAAACCTAGTATTCTTTTTCCCTAGCTTCTGTTCTCTCACACAAGTTTCTAGATAGATAGATAGATAGATAGATAGATAGATAGATAGATAGATAGATAGATATAGAGATAGATAGAGTTGTTGTTATGTGCCATTGAGTCACCTGAAATTACTAGTGACCCTATGTACAACAGCTCTAAACCCTGATCAATCCTGAGACAACTTCATTGGCCCTGACACATTTATTCCCATTATTTCAGTAAATGACTCAATCCATCTCATCCAGGGTCTTCCTCTCTTTTACTGTCCATCTACCCTTCCAACCATGATGTTCCTCCTCAAGAACTTGTCTCTCCTTGCAACATGTCCAAAGTATGTTAGATGAAGCTTCAAAATCCTTGCTCCAAGGAACAGCGTGGTTTCATCATATCCAGGATTAACCTGATTGTGCTACTAGCAGTCCATGGTATATTCAATACTCTTCTCCAGCACCATAATGCAAAGGTATCATCCTTGGTCATTGTCTAGTTTTCTAATGTATAGCAAGTAATTTCAAAGACCCTGGTCTGGATCAGGTGCACCTTAGTCTAATATCTTCACTCTTCAGTACTTATTATAGGTCCCTGAAGGCATATTTTCCATATATATATTTGTTGTTGTTAAGTGCAGTCAAGTTGTAGATGATTCATAACAATCCTATGAACAAAAGACCTAGAACGTTTATAATTTTCATCATTTCTCCAAGCTCATGGCAAGCTATTTTGCAAGTGGATGCCACTCCTGCTTCCAAGCTTGTTATAATCATGGAGCTCCACCTAACATTGTCCACCATGAGTAACCATTATCACATTTGACACATCAGTGTCAGAGTGTTTATCATCAGAGCAACCACCAGTTACCTCTGTACAGCAAATGGACAGACCAGTTCTATACCACTTAGAATAATGTTTAACCAAAAATAATTAAAACCAGGTATAAGGGCCACAGATCAAAATCACCCACATTTGGCTTAGTAGCATCACTTTCTATTCACTAAGGCAACAGAGTACTCTTATTATTGTTGTTGTTGTTGTTAAGTGCCATTGAGTCATACACAGCTCATAGCAACCTTATGAATGAAAGATCTGAACAACTGTATGACTTTCATCCTTTCTCCCGGTTCATAGAGTTTATTTCGGAAGTGGATGCTACTTGTGCTTCCAAGTTTGTTTTAACTGGGGAGCTCCACCAAATGTTGTCCACCACGGGTAACCATTATCTCATTTGATGTATCAATGTTACAGTGTTTAGCATCACAAAAACCATGAGTTACCTCTGTCCAGCAAATGGACAGACCAGTGTATATTTATGTATGTATTAATGTGTATGTATTTATTCATTTGTAACCTGTGTTATGCAGATGATACAACCTTGCTTGTTGAAACTGAGGACAGCAGCACATCCTGCAGAGGGTCAAGAAGTGCAGCCTTTAATATGATTGGAAGCTCAACATAAAGAAAACAAAGATTCTCACCATTGGGCCAATAGGCAGCATCATGGTGGCTGGTGAAGAGACTGAGATTGTTAACAGCCTCAGTTTGCTTGACTCTACAATCAACCCTCTTGTTACAAGTAACCAGGAAATAAAAAGAAGAATTACATTGGGAATGAGTACATCTCCAGAGTACTGAAGAGCAATGAGGTCAGTCTGAAGACTAAGGTGCACCAGATCCATGCCATGGCCTTCACAATTATGTGCTATGTATCAGAGAGCTGGACAACAACTAGGGATTATAGAAGGAGAATTGATGCCTTTGAGCTGTAGGGCTGGATAAGAATATTGAATATACCATCAACTGCTAGGAGAGCAAAGAGGTTCACCCTGGAGAGAGTGAAACCAGGCTACTCCTTGGAGGCAAAAATTCTGAAGCTCCGACTGACATATTTGGGACATGATGCAAGGAAGTACCAGTCCTTGGAAAAGGAAATTATACTTGGGAGGGTGGAAGGACAGTGCAGGAGGGGAAGTCTCTAAATGAGATGGATTGACTTAGCAAATGGAATAATGGGAGTAGGTATGTCACAGATGGAGAAGTTGGCTCAGGATTGAGTCTCAGGCAACTCAGCGGCATATAAAAACAACAACACATCACTTTCATGTCTCCTTTTGATATCAGATTTTTAAACATATCATCTTCTATACTATTTTATGCCACAATTTCTAGTAATATCATTAATGTAAAAAAATAAAACAAAAGCTAACTGAATACCTGAGTTTACATTTTCTTATTCAAAGTAATTACAATGATTTTTGCCTGTCAGTTACCCATGATTGAAGGAACCCTTTGGCCATATAGTAATCTCAAATTCTGAACTGATATTTCAATTTTGTTGCTGTTCAGTCATGTACAGTGGTACCTAGTGACCCTATAAACAACAGATCTAAATCTTGTCCTGTCCTGTAACTTCCTCACACTTCCTGACACACAATAGTCTACTACAGAAGAAAAGGTTCCAACCCACCTTGTTGAGGGTTTTCCTCTCCTTTACCAACTCTCCGCCTTTCCAAGCATGATATTCCTTTCCAAGAAATAACCTTTCCTAAAAACATGCACAAATTATGTAAGGTGAAGCTTTATCGCTTCTGCTTCCAAGGAGCCCTCTGGATTCACTTTCTCTAAGACATGTTTGTTTATTCTTTTGGCAGCTCAGGGAACTCTTCTCCAACACCACAGCTCAAAAGCATCATTTTTTTCTTCTGTCATCCTTACTCATAATTTATCTCTCAGATCCCTAACAAGTAATTAGAAAGAACATGGCCAGAATAAGATACATTAGTCCTCAAATAGACAACATTGCTCCTCAATAATTTGGAAAGTTCCTTGACTGCAGACTTTCACTGCACAATATTTTAATTAAAATCTTATTATCTCTTTAATTTTCTCACAATTTGAAGTATGAGTGTTGTAGAGTGTAGACAACATGGGGATGTCCTCATCTGATCTCCATTAATGTCACAAAGGTCCCTGTCAGCAACATGCTCAAAACCAAACCAATTTCCACACTCCTGATACTGCTAATTTCCACAGTAATCATATTGCTCTACTAATCAGTCTAAAATTCTTGGCCATGACCACATAAATCTCACAGAACCATATTCTCAGTTAAAAGATTTACTTGAAAAGTTAACAATTCAGGTGAGCACAAGATACAATGTCTTAGTCAAGATAACTTCTCAAGTATGCTCCCAGTTTCTTTGACTTTTAACATTAGAGCTATATCATTTTTATAATTTGTTGTTGTTGTTGTTGTGTGCTATAGAGTCAAAACTTACCAATAGCTGACTTTCCGATGGGTTTTCAGAGGCACTTAATTACATTGATGAAGATTTCCCCATCCGTCTCCCTTGGAGAAGCCAGTAGATTTGAACCACGTGCCTTCCTGATTGCAGGACAGTTTTTGCCACTAGGCCACCAGAGCTCCAATTTTTTTTTCCCTCTAAGTGTTCTTTTTTAAAAAAAATTAATTGTTAATGACAATGAAAATTTACAGAGACTTTGGGTTTCCATTCCTTCATTCTTGCACTTTTCTCCCTCCCAACTCTCACCCCCAGTACTCTACCCTCTTGGAAAAGGAAAAGAAAAATTATTTCATTGTTTTACAATCCCTCCTCCCAGGTCCACTCCACTATGCACGGAGCTCCAAGTTTTACATAACCTCAGAGCTTATGCCAGTTTTTACAAATTCCCTTTGTTGTTGTTGATAAGTGCCATCGAGTGGCTTGCACCTCACTGATAGTGACCCTACTATGTACAAGAGCCCTAAACACCATTCTGTCCTATGTGAATATCTCCAACTCAAACACACTCATTCCCCCCACTCTACTGACAGAATCAATCCATCTCATCAAGGGTCTTCCTCTCCTGTGCTCTCCCTCTACTCTCCCAAACATGATGTCCTTCTCCAAGGACCATAGTATGTCAGACAAAGTTTTGGAATCCTTGACTCCAAGGAGCCTTCTGGCTTCACCCTCTCCAGGACAAACCTGTTTGTTCTTCTAGCAGTCCATGGTATGTTCAACCCTCTTCTCTAGCACCACAGCTCTAAGGAATCAATTCTCTTTTTATCATCCCTAGTCACTGTCCAATTCTACAATACATAGCACGTAATTACGAAGACTATAGTCTGGATCAGGCTCACTTTAGTCTCCAGCCTGATGTCATTGCTCTTACAGGTGATTTTTCCCAATGCAATTTGTCTTTTGATTTCCTCACTGCTGTTGCCAAGAATGTTGACTGTGGAATCAAGTAAACGAAAACTGCTAACAATCTCAATTTCTTCATCATCCTACTGATGCTGCCAGTTGGCCCAGTCATGAGAATCTTTGTTTTCTTGATGTTGAGCTTCAGTCCATATAGGAGGCTGCAGTCCTTGACCTTCTGCAGCAAGCGCTTTAGGTCCTCCTCAGCAAGCAGGGTTGTGTCATCTGCATAACACAGGTTGTTGATGACACTTTCACTAATCCTAATGCCAAGTTCCTCCTCTTATAGCCCAGCCTCTGGGATGATCTGTTCTGCATACAGATTGAAAAGGTATGGAGACAAAATATATCCCTGATGGACCCCCTTCTTAGTTTTGAACCATACTCTGTTCTAACAACTGTCTCTTGGTCCACTACAGGTTTCACATTGTTATTGTTGTTGTTAGGTGCCATCGAGTCGCTTGCCACTCATAGCGACCCTATGTACAACAGCCCTAAACCCTGCTCTATGCTGTGCCAATCGCACTGCCTCTGACACACCCATCCCGATTACCCCAGTCACAGAATCAGTCCACCTTATAGAGGGTCTTCCCCTCATGCACTGTCCCTCCGCCCTCCCAAGCATAATGTTCCTCTCCAAGGACCTGTCTCTCCTTACAACATGTCCAAAGTATGTCAGACGAAGCCCCAGAATCCTTGCCTCCAAGGAGTAGCCTGGTTTAACCTCCCCAGGATGAATAAGTTTGTTTTCTGACAGTCCATGGTACCCTCCATACTCTTCTCCAGCACCACAGCTCAAAGGCATCAATTCTCCTCTCCTCCCTAGTCATTGTCCAACTCTCTGATGCATAACAAGTGACTGCAAAGACCATGGCCTGTATCAGATGCACCTTAGTCTCCAGAGACACACTGTTGCTATTGAGTACTTTAGAGAGGTCCCTAACAGCAGACTTTCCCATCGCAATGCATTTTTTTATTTCCTGGCTGCTGGTGCCAAAAGTGTTGACCGTGGAGCTGAGCTGAATCTGTAAACAATCTCAATCTCTTCACCATCCATCCTGATGCTGCCAATTGGTCCAGTGGTGAGAATCTTTGTCTTCTTGACATTGAGCCTCAGTCTGTACTGAAGGCTGCAGTCCTTGACCCTCTGCAGCAATTGCATGAGGTCCTCCTCAGTTTCGGCAAGCAGAGTTGTGTCATCTGCACAACACAGATTGTTAATAGGTCTTCCACCAATCCTGATGCCATACTTCTCCTCATAGAACCCAGCCTCTTGGATAATCTGCTCTACATAGAGGTTGAAAATATATCAAGATAGGACACATCCCTGGCGTACACCCTTCCCAATTTTGAGCCATGCTGTGTTGCCCTTCTCTGTTCTGACGACTGCCTCTTGGTCTAAGTATAGGTTTTGCATTAGCACAATCAAATGTTCTGGGATTCCAATTCTTCTCATTTTCAGCCATAGCTTGTTGTGATCCACACAGTCAAAAGCCTTTGCATAGTCAATGAATCACAGGCAAACATTCTTCTGGTATTCTCTGCTTTCTGCCAAGATCCATCTAACATTAGCTATAATATCCCTAGTATCATGACCTCTTCCAAATCCAGCCAGCACATCTGGCAGTTCTCTGTTGACATATTGTTCCAAATGCTTTTGGATAATTTTCAGCAGAATTTTGCTTGCATGTGATATTAATGATATTGTTCAATAATTTCCGCACTCTGTTGGTTCACCTTTCTTTGGAATGAAAACAAATATCAACCTTTTCCAGTCATTTGGCCAGCTGGCTGCTCTCCAGATTTCAAAAACCCTTTGTACAATAAAGCACATTTAGACTAGCACTTTGACTAGTAGACATGGCAATTGAGACTGAGATCTTAGAAATGGAAACACAGAGAAGGAAGAACAGATAGCAGTGACTGGAAGTGGAATGTGAGAAGCATGAATGTAGGAAAATTGGACACTATTAAGAAAGAAATGGAACACACAAATATTGACATACTAGGTATTGGTGAAATGAGATGGCTTGGCATGGGACATTTTGAATCAGATGATCATATGAAAAGGTGAGAAAAAATGGGGTTGGTTTCAAAATTAAAAAAAAACAATTTCTTGGTTCATCCTTGTATACAATATGGTGAGTGACAGGATAATATCATATGCATACAAGAAAGTCCATTGAATATCACTATCATTCAAATATATGCACCAAAAACTAGAGCCAAAGAGGTGGAAATGGAAGAGTTCTACCAAATTTTGCAGTCCGAAATTGATCAAACATGCTATCAAAATGCATTGATAATAATGGGTGACTGGAATTCAAAAGTTGGGAACAGGGATGAAGGATCAATAGCTGGAAAATATGGTCTTGGTGAGAGAAATGAGGCTGGAGACAGAATGATAGTGTTCAGCACATTCAATGATTTATTCATTGCAAATACCTTTTATAAGAAACATAAATGCTGGCTATACACATGGATTTCACCTGATGGTATATGTACAAATTAAATTGATTACATTTGTGGAAAGACTTGCTGGAGAAGCTCAATATCAGCAGTGAAACCAGCTGGGTGTTGATTGTAGGACAGACCAACAACTACTCATATGAAAGTTCAAGCTGAAGTTGAGGAAAGTTAAATCAAGTCCACAGGAACCAAAATTTGACCTTAAGTCTGTCCCCCTCGAATTTCAAAACCATCTCAGGAACAGGCCTTGAGCATCAATGAGTGTAGGCCAAATGAACTCTGGGAAGATATCAATTAAATCATCCATGAAGAATGCAAAAGATCATTACAAAGGCTGAAAAAGAAGAAAAGACCAAGATGGATGTCAGATAAGACTGAGTATTGCATTAGAGTGCCGAGAAAACAAAGCTAAAGGAAGAAACCCAGAAATCAAAGAGCTGAACAGAAAATTTCAAAAGGCAGCTTGGGACAACAAAGCAAGATACTATAATGAAATGTGCAGAGTGCTGGAGTCAGAAAATCAAAAGAACTTAACTCACTCAGCGTTTCTTAAGCTGGAGGAGTTGAAAAACAAATTCAAGCCATGAGTGGAAATACTTAGGAACACTTTGGGTAGAATGTTAAATGATCCAGGAAATATAAAAAGAAGATGGAAGGAGTACACAGTCACTTTATCAGAAGGAATTGGCTGACACAGGAATTTAATGAAATAACATACGAACAAGAGCCTATAGTTATGAAGGAGGAAGTTCAAGTTGCTCTAAAGGAATTGGTAAAAAACAAGGCTCCAGGAGTTGACAGCCTAGCAATTGTGTAAATTTCCTTTAGACCTGCCAATTATGACATTTTTCCTTATCCACCTAGAAAATTTGGTCAAAGGCTCCTGGCCATGTCTCCACTGGGAAACAGTTCCAAGTCAGCTTTGTCTCACATTGGTCTCTGGTTGTCCACAGAGGCCGCTGATCCTCTAGTGTAGATACAAGTATAACTGTCATAGAAATCATTGGCTCTGGCTTTGCACACTCTGTTTCTTATTCTTTGCTGGAAGTGAGATTCTCCTCTACTGGAACTAAAAATTTCATTTTCAATTTAAAATTAGTAAGATTTGCTTGAAAGTTCATCCATGTGATAGATTAGTGTTTCGATATTTATTCTTATTTTTTTCTCTGATGTTCGTAATAGTTTCTGGTTTTACCCCTATGCTCTTGACCCACCCTAAATTGTTTTTTGTGTATAGTGTGAGTTGTGAATCTTGCTTCAGTTTTCTGGAGATGAATGCACAATTTGGCCAGCAATATTTTTTAAAAAGTTTGTCATCTCTCCATTTAATTAATTAATTGTCTCTCCTTATCAAAGATCAGTTGACATTAGGTAGATGTGTTGATTTCTGGGTTCTCTATTCTATTCTATTGCCCCATGTGTCCATTGCTGTATCAGTACCATACAGTCCTGATTACTATGTCTATTTAGGGAGTGTGATGTCTTCTACTGTGTTTTTGTTTTTCAGTAGTTCTTTGCTTATACAGCATCTCTTTCCTTTTCAGATAAAATTAGAAATTATGTTTTCAAAAACCCCACAACCAAGAGAGAAGAAAACAGATGAATGGGACATTCTGAAAAAATAAAATCCTCATGTGAACCAAAAAATTTCTCCAATAGAGTAAAAAGAAAATGCATAGACTGGAAAAATATTTGACAATGACATATCTGATAAAAGACTCATACATAAAATATATAGAATACTTCAGCACCCAAATAAGAAAAAGACAAAGAACCCAATCACAAAATGGGCAAAATATGTGAATAGATGATTCGCCAAAGAAGAAAGGTAGATGACAACATGAAGAAATTTTCAAAATCTTTAACTATTAGAGAGATGTGAATCAAAACAATAGTAAGATATCATCTCTCTCCAGCAACTGCAGCAAAGTGCAATAGGAGAGCAAACAACAAATGCTGGAAAGAATGTCCAAAGATGAAAACTCTCATGCTATGCTGATAGGAAGGTAAGATGGTACAACCATTATGGAAAACAGTCTGGCTCTTCCTCAGAAAGTTGAAAATAGAAATACCATTGGGCCCAATTACCCACGTGCTGGGAATATACCCTAAATAATTTAGAGTTATAACACAGATAGATGTATACACATGTTTATTGCAGCATTGTTCATAATATCAAAGAGGTGTAAGCATACTAAGTGTCCTTCAACAAACAAATGGATATTGTGTTACATTCATACAAGGATATTTTGCAACATTGAAAAATAATGAATGCATTACTCTGAGTGAAATATCTCAGTCACAAAAGCATAGGTAATGTGTAACATCAGTTATAAAAACAGGATAGTTAATGGGGGAGCATGAGGAGAGCAGGAAAAGAATGGATAAACGCTGTACTGGAATAGGTTAAAGAAAGAAAACTGAATGGTATTGATGATTACATGTTAAATGGGTGGCAATTAACAATATGTAACAGAAAATAAATTGCATTGGAGAGCAAGGGGGGAAATGTATGAAAGAATGAATAAACAATGTCTTTCTAAACTTTCATTAAAACAACAAAAATTTTAAAATTTAATAGGATTGGAGAAAATGACCAATCTCATAATTATTACCTAATAATTATCTACAGACTCTATTTCAGGTTCTCACACAGGTGGTGACAGTTAAAGCCAATGGGTGTGAAAATCATATTGATCAATAAAACCATGACATCACAATTGTGTCTTCATTGTGAAATCAAATTTCTAAATCAGCAGGTTGTTGTTGTAGTTATGTGCCATTGAGTCGTTTGCGACTCATAGCGACCCTATGTACAACAGCCCTAAACCTTTCTCTATCCTGTGCCAATCTCATTGCCTCTGACAAACCCATCCCGAGTACTCTAGTCACTGAATCAATCCACCTCATAGAGGGTCTTCCCCTCCTGTGCTGTCCCTCCACTCTACTCAGCTTGATGTCCCTCTCTAAAGACCTGTCTCTCCTTACAACATGTCCAAAGTATGTCAGACAAGCCCCAGAATCCTTGCCTCCCAAGGAGCAGCCTGGTTTAATCCTCTCTACGATGAATCTGTTTGTTTTCTTGGCAGTCCACGGTACATTCAATACTTTTCTCCAGCACCACAGC
>NW_006399768.1:0-19010 GCF_000299155.1 Elephantulus edwardii | reverse complement strand
TTCCAGTGCAATCTTCAGAGTTTCTTCTGACATCCATTTTGGTCTTTTCTTCCTCTTCTGTCTTTGTAATGACCGCCTGCACTCTTCCTGAATGATACATTTAACATCCTCCCACAACTCATCTGGTCCTCGCTCATTAGTGTTCAAGGCCTCAAATCTGTTTCTGAGATGATTCTGAAATTCACGTAGTATGAAATTAAAGTCATATTTTGGCTCCTGTGGATTCGGTTTAATTTTCCTCAGCTTCAGCTTGAACTTGCTGGTAGCCAGCAGGTACGCACAATATTCTGCTTTGCTCTCTCACTTTCTTGCATATATATTTGATTTTTAAAACTTGTTTCTATTAAATTAAAAGGGGAAAAATTCATGTAAAAATACTCAAAGTGAGTTTTGTTTTTATATCACCGAGTTAATGAGACCAAATAAAAGATAAAAGCACATTGATAACAAAAAAATTGGATACAATAACCCCATACATATCCTATTGTACTATCATATCTAACCTCTGATATTAAAAAATACATTAGAAGAACCTCTTAATGGTACAGTGGTGAGTCATTCAATATATTGTCCATAACATCTTTCAATACAGTGACTAGAGGCTTAAATTTCTTTTTCTCATCTTTAGAAATGCAAAGTACGATCTCCAATTTCAGATCTTTACATATTCCATTAGAATGCTTTGTCCTCTCAAGCTGCCCTTGGAAGTCTTCTTTTACTTCTTGACACACTAATTTTTTTTCTATATTTTATTAATTTTCATAAACATTTACAGAGATTTTGGGTTTCCATTCATTCCTTGTTGCACTATTCTCTCTACCCTCCTCCAGTTTGTTCTTGTCCAAATGCCACAGTGCTTGTCAAAGCCAGTTCTGATTAATCTTCTTTGTCAGTGTGTCCCTTTCCATTCCCCATCACTCCTTCCTGAGAGAGACCTCACCCCGAGTCATAAGGAAAAGGGGATGGCGCATTCTCTTAGCTACTTCCTGCTGAAAAGGGACGCTGTGGGTTTCAGGGTGAAGATCCCCTCTCACTACTCCAAAGGGCCCCTTTGGCAGTAGGAAACACATAGACCATTATGGAGATTGATTTTGGGATTTAGATGCACTCCTATTGACCGTGCCCAGCCGTACATGTTCAACTAATGTAATTTTTAGAGTCTCTTCTAACGTCCATTTCAGATTTTTCTTTCTTCTTTGTCTTTGCAATTATCTTTTGCTTTCTTAATGCATAATATCCTTGATATCATCCCATAATTCATCTGCTCTTCAATTATCAATGTTCAATACTTCAAGCCTATTCCTAAAATTAAGATGAAATAGATTCAAAATCATATCTTGGTTATCATGGATGTATTTTAATTTTTAGGCCTCAATTTGGACTTGCAAATGAATAATTGATAGTCTATTCCACAGTCTGCCCCCAGCTTAGTTTTAATTGCCAATACTGAACTTCTCCAATGATTCCTTCCATAGATGTAGTCAATCTGATTCCTACGCAGCTCATAAAATAAGGTCCCTGTGTAAAGTCATTGTTTGTGTCTTTTAAAAAGGGTATTTGCAATGAAAAAAGTCTTGAAAATACACGATTTGATCACTCTATTTCCAGCTTCTTTTCTATCACCAAGCCCCTAATTTCCAACTATAATTCCTTCTTCATTGGTTCCAACTTTTCCGTTCCTTCACCAGTTATCATTAATGCATCTTGATTGCATGTTTGGTCAATTTCAGGCGCCAAGATTTAGTAAAAATATATTCAAATTATTCTTCTTTGGCTCTAGAATATAGAAATATACATTGAATATGTTAATTAATAACCTACATTATACAGATGACATAGTCTTGCTTGCTGAAAGTGAGGAGGATTTGATGCACTTGTTGCAGAAGATCAAACCATATAGCCTTCTACATGGATGGTATCTCAATGTGGAGAAAATATTCTTACCACTGAACAGTAGGTAGTATAGTGATGGATGGAGAAAAGATTGAAACTGCCAAGAGCTTCGTCTTACATGGATCCACTATTAACACCTTTAGTGTCAGGAGTGAGGAAATCAGGGGGTGTGTTGCACTGGGAAAGTCTGAAGTTAGGGACCTCTCCAAATAATTGAGGAGTATTGATGTCAGTTTGAAAACTAAAGTGTAACTGATTCAGGTTATGGTCTTTCCAATTACTTGCTATGCATCTAAGGGCTAAACAGTGAATAAGAATGACAGAAGAATTTCTGTTTTTGAGATGTGGTGTCAGAGAAGAGTGCTGTACATTCCATGGACTGACAAAAGAACAAACAAATATGTCTTGAAGAGGATGCAGCCAGAGTGCTCTTTGGAGGCACAGATGATGAGGCTCCACCTCATGTACTTCAAGCATGTTGCTAGGAAGGAAGTGCTATTCCTTGGAGAGGGGCATGTTGTTCAGAATGGTGGAAGGTTAACAAAGGAAAGGAAGACCCTCAACCAGGTGAACTGGCATGGTGACTGTCACAATGGGTTCTAACGTGCCAAGAAGTGATAGGATGGCACAGGGCAAGGCAGGGTTCAGATCTGTTTTTCACAGGGTCGCTATAGGTCATACTTGACTCGAAAGCACCTAACAGCAGCAGAATGAACCTCTTTAGGGAAGTTTGTGTGTTGTTGTTGTTGGGTGCTATCGATTTAACTGTACTCAGTGATTGTATGAAAAACAGACCATAATATCTATCCTACATCATTGCCACTATCTCCTCTACGTTCACACCCATTGTTGCTCTCACCACCAATCAATCTCATGGAGAATTGTCCTCTCTTTCTCTAGATCTCTATCTTTCCCAGAATGATTTTATTTTCTAAGTACAGACCCCTTGTGACAACATGGCCAAAATATGTGAGATAAAGTTTGACCACTCCACCTCTAGGAAACACCTTAAATGTGCTACAGTCTCAAAGGTAGGCAGCTCAAATCTACCAGCTGCTCCAATGCAGAAGGATAGACAATCTTCTCACTTGTGAGTAACTGTCTTTGAAAACCAGCTGGAGGATCACTTACAGGTCGGTTTGGACTTGACAGCATGCAAAACCAAGATACACTTATTTGTTCTTTTTTGCTGTCCACACTATATTCAATATTCTTGACCGATATCACTATTCAAAGGCATGGATTCTTCTTTGATCTTTCTTTTTCACTGTCCAATTTTAAGATGCATGAAAAGCCATTTATAATATCATGCCTTGTATTGAAAGTACTATAGTCTTTAAACTGATGCTATTATTCTCTACCACTTTAACAAATATCCCTAACAACATATTTTTCCCAAAGTAGCATGACTGCTACTGCCATGGATATTGATTGTGGATTTAAGTAACATAAAATCTTTGACAATTTCAATATTTTATTCACTTATGATAATGGTGTCTATTGGTCTACCGAGGAGGTCTATTTTGTTTATAATGAGATGTAATTCATGTTGAAATCTGTGGTCTTCGATCCTCTTCATTTACTGTATTAATTTGTCTTCATTTCTCGGCATGCAGGGCGGTATTATCTCTGTAATGCAAGTAGTTGATTAGTCATCCTCCAACCCTGATGTATCACCAGCGATATCCCTTGTTCATAGTTCTCTTCTGAATCAAGCTAGAATTTCTGACAGTTCTCTCACAATATATTGATGCAGACATTTAAAAATCATTTTCTGAGATGTTTTACTTGCATGAAATTTTAATAATATTATCTCATAATTTCTGCATTTTTCTGTATTACATTTTTTCTGTAATGGGAGTAAATACAGATCTCTTCTAATTGGTTGATGTGGTAGCAGTCTCCCACATTTCATGGCACAGAATTGTGAGCACCTTCAGATCTACTTCTATTTCCTGAAACACTTCAAGTTTTTTAAATGTTTCTTTTTAATTACAATTTTAAAGAAATTTACAAAAAAAGTTGGATTTTCATTCATACATTTTGCACATTTTGCTCCTGCCCTCTACTTTTCCTCTTCCTCAGTTTACTTTCTTTAAATATACACACATACACACACACATTCATTGTTGCAAAATTTTCTCCTTCCCCTGCTTTTTATCCTCCCTCCTAGTCCAGAGCGATTCCCTGTTGACTAAGCCTTCCAATATTCTGTTAGTTAAATGCAAATAATTAGTTCAATCCATATTTGAGAGAAAGGGTAAAATATACAAGGAGTACTTTTGAAAACTGGTTATCATTATCTCAGATCCAAACCACCTCTAACTATTCCATTTCTATAATCTTTTGCAAAATTAATAGTTTATTTCTAATTACCAATGTTGAATGGTTTATTCCTTTACTGTTGTTGTTAGGTTCCATGGAGTCCACCAGAACTCACAGTCCAATGAGCAACATATCTGAACCTTGTCCTAAACTGTACCATCTTTGCTGTTGTTCTTGTGTACCATAGAGCCAGAAGTGAACCATAGCTGACTGTTTGGCAGATTTTCAGAGGCAGTTAAGCACATGGGAAGAGATTGTCCAACCTTCTTTCACAGAAAAACTAGGAGCCTTGAACTGCATGCTTTTGGGATTGCAGTGCAGCTCCTTGCCACCAGATCTCCCTTTAGAATCTCAGTAATTCTCATGCCTATTGTCCTAGTCACTATGTAAATCAATCTTATCAAGGGTCTTCCTTTCTTTTTCTGACACATTACCTTTCTTAGCATGATGTCTTACTCCAAGGATTGGTATCTCCTGAAAATATACCCAACGTAAATGAAATGGCTTCAATATTCTTGCCTCTAAGGAAAGGCTAATTACACTTCCTTCAAGAAAGAATTTTTATCTTTTTTAAGAGTCCAGAGGTTGTTCAACACTCTTTGCCAACATCACAATTCAAAGATACTGATTCCTATTCTGTAATTCATATTTATATATAACTTTCAGATGCATAGGAGGAAACTGAAAATGGTATGGCTTGCATTAGGTACATCTAGTTTTTTGGTTTTTTTTCATTAAATTTTATTAGTTTTAATGAACATTTACAGGGATTTTGGGTTTTCATTCCTTCATTGCTGCACCATTCTCTCTACCCTCCTCCCCAGTTTGTTCTTCTTCCCCACCATCCGAATGTCTATTTTAATAGTCCAATTGCCACAGTGCTTGTCAAAGCCAGTTCTGATTAATCTCCTTTGTCGGTGTGTCCTTTGCTATTCCCTATCACTCCTCCCTGAGAGAGACTTCACCCTGATTCATAAGGAAAAGGGGATGGCCTATTCTCTTAGCTACTTCCTGCTGAAAAGGGACACTGTGGGTTTCAGGGTGAAGATCTTCTCTCACTACTCTAAAGGGCCCCTTTGGCAGTAGGAAACACATAGACTATTATGGAGATTGATTTTGGAATTCAGATGCACTGTTATTAATTGTGCTTAGCCGTACATGTTCATATCCCTGAAGATGTATCATGGGGGGTTTGCAATCTAGAAGACACAAATTTAACTAACAAGTTATAAGTACATGAGTCAAAAATTATGGAAAAGTAAAAGAAAAGATTCTTTCATTGTTTTACAAACCCTCCCCCAGGTCCCCTCCACCATGTAGCCCTCGCTCTAGACTCCTGTGATGACCTAGTCACATATCTCTTTTAAGCAGTTTTCTCCCTCCTCTGTTTCAGTGCAGTATATGTTATTGAACACATCTTACTCAGTCTCTCCCCAATCCTGAGGTTAGTCCCATTCTACAACAGTGGCATCATGTAATATTTGTCCTTTTGTGACTGGGATATTTCACTCAGCATAATGTTCTCCAGAGTCAACCATTTTGAATAATATTGCATGAGTTCCTTGTTTTTTAATGCAGCATAGTATTCCATTGTGCGAATATACCACAGCTTCTCTAGCCATTCGTTTGTTGATGGGAGGTACATCTAGTTTTTATAATGACATCCTTGCTCCTTAGTACTTTAAAGAAGTCTTAGACAACAGGTTTTCCCAATGCAACACTTTTTTTTAAATTTCTTGATTGCTGCTCTAATAGGTGTTGAATGGGAATCCAAATAAAATGAAATAATTGAAAACATCAGTCTTTTCTATGTTTATAACAATGTTGCCTATAGGTCAAGGAATATGATATATTATGCCAGAGATGAAAAGGTGAAGAAAAATGGGATTATTTTCATAATTAAAAAAGTCATTTCAAGGTATGTCTTGATATGCAGTATTGCGAGTGACAGGATAAATATTCATATGCATACTACAAAGTCCAGTGAATACCACTATCATTCAGATATATGCACCAACAACCAGAGCCAAAAAAGAGGAAACAAGATTTCTAACAAATTTACAGTCAGAATTCTATTGAACATGAAACCAAGATGCATTAATAATAATGATAATAATGGGTGATTGGAATGCAAAAGTTAGGAACAGAGAATAAGGATCAGTCATCAAAGAAATGGACTTGGTGACAGAAATGAAGCTGGAGATAGAATGAATTTTGCACAATCAGTGATTTATTCATTTCAAATACATTTATAAGAAACATAAATGCAGGTTATACACATGGAGTTCACTTGATGGTATGCATAGGAATCAGATTGACTACATCTGTGGACTCTCTGGAGAAGCTCAATATCAGCTGTGAAAACTAGGACAGGTGCTGATTGTGGAACAGACCACCAACTTCTCATATGCAAGTTCAAGCTGAAGCTAAAGGGAATTAAGTTGAATCCACCGAAACCTAAATATTACTTTGAGTCTATCCCACCTGAATTTTAAAACCATCTCAGGAACAGGTTTAAGGCCTTCAACACCAATGAGTGACGACCAGATGAGTTGTGAAAGGGTATTAAGAATATCATTCAGGAAGAGTGGAAAAGGTCATTACAAAGACAGAGGAGGAAGAAAACACCAAAATAGATGTCTGGAGAGACTGAATATTGCACTAGAGCACTGAGAAGGCAAAGCAGCAGGAAGAGTTCAAGATATTAAAGAGCAGAAGAGATTTGAAAAGGTGGTGCAGGAAGACAAAGTATTAAAAGGAAATGTGCAAGGAGCTGGAGTCAGAAAATCAAAAAGGTGAACTTGCTCAACATTTCTTAAAATGAAGGAGCTGAAAAACAATTTCAAACCTCAAGTTGCTATACTTAAGGATGCTTTGGGCAGAATATGAAATTACCCAGGAAGTGTTAAAAAAAGAGGAAAAGAGTATAGAGTCATTGTACCGAAAGGAATTGGCAGACACAGAAGAATTTAATGATGAAACAACACATGAGCAAGAGCCTATGGTGATAAAGGAAGAAGTTCATACTGCTTTTAAAGAATTGACAAAAAATAAGGAATTGATGGTTTATCAACTGACATATTTCAACTAACAGATGCTTCCATAGATGTGCTCAACAAGCTGTGTCGAGAAATCAGAAGAACCACCACTTGGTCAACTGACTGGAAGAGATTTATATTTGTTCCCATTCCAAAGAAATGTGATCCAACAGAGTATGGAAATTATCAAATAATATCATTAATATTGTATGCAAGTAAGATCCTGCTAAAGATTATCCAAAAACAACTGGAACAGCACATCAACAGAGAACTACCAGAAGTGCAGGCTGGGCTTAAGAGGGGCTTAGCAAAATGCCTCTTTTGATATGGAATGAGACTTAATATATATTAAAAAAAAATAATCAAGAAAACAAAGATTCTCACCATTGGGCCAGTTGGCAGCATCAGAATGGATGGTGAAGAGATTGAGATTATTCACAGTTTTAGTTTCTTGGCTCCACAATCAACACTCTTGGCACCAGCAGCCAGGAAATCAAAAGAATTATTGTGATGGGAAAGTACTAAAGAGCAGTGATGTCACTCTGGAGACTAAAGTGTGCCTGATACAGGCCATGGTTTTGCAATCATTTGCTATGCATCAGAGAGCTGGACAATGACAGATGATAGAAGGAGACTTGTACATATATCTGCTTGGAAGATGGTTATGGTTTCTTTGGGGTATATGCCAAGTAGTGGAATTTCTGGGTCAAATGGTATTTCTATTTGCAACTTTTTGAGAAATCACCACAGTGCCTTCCATAGTGGTTACACCACTTCACACTTCCAACAACAGTGAATAAGGGTTCCAGTTTCTCCACCACCTCACCAGCATTTGTTGTTTGCTATTCTGTTAAATTTTGCTATTCTTACTGGGGTGAGATGATACCTCATAGTTGTTTTGATTTGCATCTCTCTTAGAGAAAGTCAATTATAAACCAGTATATAAATAACAAAATCCTTAACATTTCAATAATGATAACTATAGTACTGATATATTCATGAGTGTTAATATGGATGCAGAAAAGGATTGCTATGGTAAAATAATGCTCTTTTTTTGTGGAATGCTTGTCTGTCAGATACTATTATATATATTTAAAGATTAAGACAGACTAGGAATAAGGATTGGCCATGCACTTCAAAAAAAAAACAGGCCTTTGAAAACCCTATGTACAATAGAGCACACTCAGACTATTGCCTGGACTAGCAGACATGGCAATTGAGACTGAGATCCCACTCCAAAAAAAAAAGTTTTCTCACAGAGCGTTATCGAACAACTTCATTAATATCACATGTGAGCAAGATTTGTTGAAGATTATCCAAAAATGAATGGAACAGCACATCAACAGAGAACCAACAAGTGCAGGCTGGGTTTAGACGGGGTTGTGGTACTAGGGATATTGTAGCTAATGTTAGATAGATCTTTTCTGAAAGCAATGAGTACCAGAAGAATGTTTATCTTTGTTTCATTGTTTATGCAAAGGCATTTGACTGTGTGGATCATAACAAACTGTGGCTAACTCTGAGAAGAATGGGAATCCCAGAACACATTCGCTAATGTGAAACCTATACTTGGACCAGGAGGCAGTCTTCAGAACAGAGCAAGAAAACACTGTGTGGTTCAAAATTGGGTAGGGTGAATGCCAAGGCTATATACACTGTGTCCATAACTTTTCAATCTTTATGTGGAACAGATTATTTGGGAGATTGGGCTCTATGAGGAGAAATCTTGGCATCAGGATTGGAGGAAGAATCATCAACAATGTGCGTTATGCAGAGGACACAACCCTGCTTGCTGAAACTGAGGAAGACCTGAAACACTTGCATCAGGGAGTGCTGGCTTCAGTATAGATTGAGACTCAATATCAAGAAAACAAAGAATCTCACCACTGGGCCAATTGGCAGCATCATAATGGATGGTGAAGAGATTGAGATTGTCACAGTTGTGGTTAGCTTGGCTCCACAGTCAACACTATTAACACCAGCAGACAGGAAATTAAAAGATGTATTGCAATGGGAAAGTCTGCGGTTAGAGACCTCTCTAAAGTGCAAACATGTTAGTCTGGAGACTAAGGTGCACCTGATACATGCCATGGTCTTTGCAATCACTTGCTATGCATCAGAGAGCTGGACAATGGCTAGGGGTGATAGAAGGGGTATTGATGCCTTTGAGCTGTGGTGTTCGAAAAGGGTATTGAAAATACCATGGGCTGCTAAGAAAATGAACAGGTTTGTTCTGGAGAGGGTAAAGTTGGGCTGCTGCTTGTCAGCAGAGATTCTGAAGCTTCATCTGACATGCTTTAGACATGTTGCAAGGAGGGACTACTTCTTGGAGAGGGACATCATGCTTGAGCTGGTGGAGGGACAGTGCAGGAGAGGAAGACCCTCAATTAAATGAATTGGTTCAGTGACTGGGATTATGGGGGTGGGTGTGTCAGAGATAGTGAGAGTGGCACAGGATATGCAGAGTTTAGGGATGTTGTACATAGGGTTGCTATGAGTCGCAGGTGACTTGACATAACAACATCACATAACATTCAACAACAACAACAACCATAACATTCCATTGATCTATGTGTCTGTCATTGCACCACTACCATGCTGTCTTGACTGCCACAGCAATGTATTAGGATTTGAAATCAGGGAGTGAGATGCCTCTTACCTTGTTTCTATTTTTAAGGAGTACTTTGCTTATCCGGGGCTTCTTTCCATTCCAAATGAAACTAGAGATTAATTTTTCCATTGCATTGAAGAATGGGATTGATATGTTTATTGGGATTGCATGGAACATGTAAATTGCCTTTGGTATTATTGCCATTTTCAAAATATTAAGTCTTTCTATCCGTGAGAAAGGAATATTCTTCCACTTCTCAAGCTCTCTTTTTGTTTCTTGCAGTAATGTTTTGTAATTTTCTTTGAATATGTTCTTTGTACTTCTGATGAGATTTATTCCCAAATATTAAATCTTGTGATTAGCTATTGTGAAAGGTATTATTTTTCTTAGCTCCAGATCTGCATTCTCTTTGTCACTGTAGAGAAATCCAACTGATTTTTTGTACATTGATCTTGTATTCCGCCACTTTACTGAATTGGTCAACTATGTCCTGTAGGTTTTTTGCTGAGTCTTTAGGGTTTTCTAAGTGTACTATCATATGATCTGCATGTTGTGTTCTTGTTAAGTGCTGTTAAGTCATAGGCAACTCATAACGATTCTATAAATGAAAGTCCTTGACACTTCTGTGACTTTCATACTTTCTCCAGGTTCATAGGGTTTCCAGAGCCAAGCTATATATGGAAGTGGATGCCACTCTTGCTTCCAATATCATCTGCATAGAGGGATAATTTTACCTCCTCTTTGCTAATTTCGATACCTCTTGTTTCTTCTCTTATTGCTCTCTAAAACTTCCAATACAATATTGAATAAGAGAGGTGATAGAGGCATCCTTGCCTAGTTCCTGTTCTTAAAGGGAATGCCTTTAATCTCTCTCCATGGAGAACAATGTTGGCTCTCAGGTTTACATATATAATTTTTACTATATTGAAGAAATTCCCCTCTAATCCGATTTTGTTTAGTGTTTTAATCAAGAAAAGGTGTTGGATTGTGTCAAAGGCCTTTTCTGCATCAATTGATACGATCATGTGGTTCTTGTTCTTTGCTTTGTCAATGTGATGAATTACATTAATTGTTTTTCTTATGTTGAACCATCCTTGCATACCTCTTATACATCTCACTTGGTCAAGGTGAATTATTTCTCTGATGAATCCTTGGATTCTATTGGCCAGTATTTTATTCAGGATTTTTGCACCTATGTTTATAAGATATATTGACCAATAGCTTTCTATTTTGGTGGTGTCCTTTCCTGTCTGTGGTATCAAGGATATGTTTGCTTCATAGAATGAGTCTGGGAGAATTCCATCTTTTTTCTCTTCTCTGAAATAATTTATGTAGTATTGATGAGAGTTCTACTCTGAATGTTTGATGAAATTTACTTGTAAAACCATATCTGGTCCAGGACTTTTTTTTGGCTTGAAGTTATTTTATTACCTTCTCAATTTTTCCTTTTGTAATGGGTCTGTTTAGGTGTTCCATTTCAGTTTGTGTCAGTTTAGGTACATTGTGCCTTTCTAAGTATTTGTCCATTTCCTCTAGGTTTTCATATTTGTTTGAGCATACTTTTTCATACTAGTCTAATGTTAGGTTTGTTTTTTTTTTAAGTTGGTTCTGTTGTGATGTTGCCCAAATCATCTATTATTCAGATTATTTGTCTTTTTTCTTTGTTACTTCTGCTAGTGGTTTGTCGATTTTATTGACCTTTTCAAAGAACCAACTCCTAGTTCTGTTGATGATTTGAATTGTTTTTTTGTTTTGTTTTGTTTTTAAAAACTGCTAATATAGGTTTGTGTAAAGGGTTTTCGGAGGCCTGCTATTTCAGAAGTGGATGGCCAATCCTTCTTCCTAGTCTATCTTAATGTGAATGTTCAGATTTAGAGAAGTATCAGACAGACCAACATTTTACAGAAAAGTGAAAGATTTATCTATTAACCATTCATATCAGTGTTGTCCCTGCCCTTAGCACACTTGTCTTTACCTGCTTATTTCCCTACTCCACCATTCACCAGGATACCCATCGACTTCTACCCACTCCCTTCGACATCCATCTCCCATTGTCCCGCCCTTGATCTGATAGCTTATATCTGAAGCTTCCTTGGTTTCTGTGATTCCAAATACGTCAGCTTCTGACAGTTTCTTATGCCGCGACCAGTGTCTCTTAAGTTCAGTGGCAATGCTTTCTGAGCAAAGGTGATGTGTCCTGTAGAACTGGTGTGTAGATAGGGGGTTTTTGACCAGAGGGGCTGAATGGATCCTGCATGGCCTTGGGGACTCCACGTTTACCTGAAATGTGGGCAGAGGGTTTCAAGGTCCCTTGGTGTCTCTCTTCTCTGCTTGTAGGTATTGTTTGGCTCCACAGTCAATACTCTTGGCACCAGTAGCCAGGAAATTAAAAGATGTATTGTGATTGGAAAGTCCGCTGTTAGGAACCTTTCCAAAATAGTGTCTCTCTGGAGACTAAGGTGCATCTGATACAGGCCATGGTCTTTGCTATCACTTGCTATGCATCAGAGAGTTGGACAATGACTAAGGAGGATACAAGGAAGAATTGATGCCTTTGAGCTGTGGTGCTGGAGAAGAGTATTGAGGGTACCATGGACTGCTAGGAAAACAAACAGATTCATCCTGGAAAGGGTCAAAACTGGTGGCTTCTAGGAGGCAAGGATTCTGAGCCTCCATCTTGGACATGTTGTAAGGAGGCACCAGTCCTTGGAGAGGGACATCATGCTTGGTAGGGTAGAGGGACAGCACAGGAGGGGAAGGCTCTCTATGAGGTGAATTGATTCAGTGACTAATCGGGATGGGTGTGTCGGAGACAGTGCAATTGGCACAGGACAGAGCAGAGTTTAGGGCTCTTGTACATAGGCTCACTATGAGTCAGTCTCAAGAGACTCGATGGCACATAACAACAACAACAACAACAACTGATATAATCTTAAAAGGTACAAGGTACAGATGACTTCATATAATAATTCTAAAGATATTAATAATATTTGACCATAAGAGAGATGTTCATTACAAGAAACAAGGAAAAATCATTATTTTATTTCCAAATTCAATGAAGATACAAAGAAATAAAATGGCAAACAAAGACACTGTCTTCAATGGAACAAAAAAATATTCAGACCTTCAAGTGATAAACCTTCAAACCATGAATAGAAACTTTTTTTACTAAAGTTGTTGTTATGTGCTGATGAGTCACCTACCTGCAACTCATAGTGACCTGATGCAAAATAGCTTTGAACTCTGCCCTATCACTGACTCCAACACACCTAACCCCATTATTTCAGTGTGTTAATCTCTCTTAACCTGCATCTTCCTTTCCTGTGCTCTCCTTCTACCCTTCCAATCATGATGTCCTTATACAAGAATTTGTCCCTCCTGACCATGTGCCCAAAGTATGTGAGACAGAGCATCAAAATCCTTAACTCTAAGGAGAAACTATTTCACCTTTCCAAGACAGAGCTATTTATTCTCCTGACAGACCATGAAATGTTCAATATTTTCTCTAGCACCATAACTCATAGTAATCAATTCTTTTGTCATCTTTAGTCATCGTGCAGCTCTTTGATACATAGCAAGTAATTGTGAAGACCATGGTCTGGTTCAGGTGCTTATTCTCTAGACTGACATCATTGCTTCTCAGTACTACGGAGAAGTCCTTCACAGCAGATTTCTTGTTGTTTGTTGTTATATGCTGTTAAGTTGCCTACATCTCACAGTAACCCTATGTACAACAATCCTAAAAAATCCTACAAAATCATATTCCAAGCTTCTCAGAGAGCTTAGAAAGAAATGTACATTTACTGTTGTTTGTTGCTATGTGCAACTGAGTTGGAATTGATTCATACCTGATCTTCCAGTTAGTTTTCAGAGGCTGTAAGTTAAATGGGAGGAGATTCACATTAAGCAACTGGTGGATTTGAACCATGGGCCTTTATGTTGATAGTGCAACTCCTTATCACGAGGTAATGAGAGTTCCCATGTACATTTGTTAGATTGATATAAAGGTACTAAACATTGAAGGCAATTTTACAATAAGAGAAAATCTACAGGAAATCCCAGTTAATACTAGAAATTGGTTATGAATGGCTGGGGGAGAGGTAAGGGAGTCTAAAATATTCTATTTGTAGATTTGAAGACTATAAACTCTGCCAGGTGTTTTGATCTTAGTCCTCTTAAAAAAGTTGTCATCTACTCTTTATATTATTCAAAGACAATTGTGAACAATTGAGCAACAAGAAAACCAAATTTATCCTAGCTATAAAGAATGATAATTATTTAATTTCCTCAAATAATTATCTGACAAAGGGGAGCATGCTCTTTTTGGAAGATGATTGTTTTTATTGTTGTTGTTATGTAATATTGAATCACTTTTGACTCATAGCGACCCTATATATAAGAGCTCTGAGCCAATTTCACTGTATCCAACACGTCTACTCCAATTATTTTAGTCACTGTGTCAATCCATCTAATCCAGAGTCTTCCTCTCTTGTACTGTCCCTCCACCCTTCCAACCATGATTTCCTTCTTCAAAGACTAGAACCTCCCAGAAACAAGCCAAAGTATGTGAGATAGAATTTCAAAAGCCTTGCTTCCAAGGAGCAGCCTGATTTCACCCTGTCCAAAATGAACCTGTTTGTCCTCCTAGTAATCCATGGTATATTCAATACTCTTCACCAGCACCCCAACTCAAAGGCATCATTTTTTCTTCTCTCATCATTAGTCATTATCTATACCATACTGATGCATAACAAGTAATTGTGAAGACCATGGCCTTGATTAGGTGCCCCGTAGTCTCTAGACTGACATCACTGCTCTTCAGAACTCTGGAGAGGTGTCTGACAGTAGATTTCTCCACTGCAATTCCCCTTTTGATTTCCTGGCTGCTGGTACCAAGAGTGTTGATTGTGAAGCCAAGCAAGCTGAAGCAGTTAAAAAATCTAAATGAATGAATGGAAACCCAAAATCTCTGTAAATGTTCATTAAAATTAATAAAACACATTTTTTAAAAAAATCTAAATCTCTTCTTTATCAATCATGATGCTGCCAGTTGGCTCATTGCTGAGAATCTTTGTTTTCTTGATGCTGAGTTTCAATCCATACTGAAGGCTACAGTCCTTGACCACCTGCAGCAAGTGTTTCAGGTCCTCCTTGGTTTCAGCAAGCAAGATTTTATCAACTGCATAATGCAGGTTGTTGATGAGACTTTCTGCAACCTGAAAACACATTCTTCCACATAAAGTCCAGCATTCCAGGTTATCTCTTCCACCTATAGTTTGAAAAGATATCCTGGAGACAGGATGCATCCCTCCTATAAGCCTTTCCTGATTTTTTAACGATGTGGTGTTTCATTGATATGTTCTGATAGCTGCCACCTGGATTAAAATTTTTTTCACATAATCACAATCAAGTGTTCTGGGATTCCCATTCTATTCAAAGTTAGCCACTATTTGTCGTGGTCCACAATGTTAAATGCCTTTTCATAGTCAATGAAACATAGATAAACATTCTTCTGGTACTCTTTGCTTTCAGGTTAGATCCACCTAACATTGCCTATAAGGTTCCTAGTGCCTCGGCCTCTTCTCAACCCAGCATGCACATATGGCAGTTTGCTCTTGATGTACTGTTTCAGTTATTTTTGGATACTTTTCAGCAAGATCTTGTTTGCATGTAATATTAACAAATACTAAGAGTTTAGTATACTAATAGTAGTCAATACTAATTTTTTCAGTGGAGATTATGTGTGTATATATATATATGTGTATATATTGAGAAGAATTGGGAACCTGGAATATTTAATTGTGCTTGTGCAAAGCCTATATTTACACCAGAAAACTGCTTCCCAAAGAGAGAAAAAGAAAGTTAAACCCAAGAATGGTGTGGATCAGGGCTGTATTTTTCATATTTTTTTTAATTTCTAAGGAAAATAAGTCATTCAAGAGCTAAATTTTAAGAAGAATGTGACATCAGGATCAGAGGAAGACTCATCAACAACTTGCATTCCACAGATGACACATCCTGCTTGCTGAAAGTGAGAAAGATTTGAAGGACCAGATACAAAAGAACAAGGAATACAGTGTCAATAAAGTTGACAAACATAACAGAGAGAGAGAAGAGATACATAACTTGCTTAAGAAATTATAGAGATGATGGGATCCAGCCATCACCCAGAGCTATCAGCCAAGCTGATGTGGAACTAACCTGGCAGGATAAAGGCCTGCAGGATCTTGGCTGTGTTACTGGGGCATTGATGATTACCTGGGAGAGCACCTAAGGGTGTGCCCACTGGTGGGGAATTTGCCCGAGCTCTCTTGGGCTACACCAACTGCCCAAAACGAGCCAGCCAGCTGCCTTCTGTGAACTCTGCAGACCAGCCAGAGGCTAGTGGGGTGGGTTGGTGGGAATTTGAACTTGACTTCTTGGATCCTGTCAGATCCAGGACCCTGCTGGAGCAGGGGCTGTTGTGTGAGGGCACCTGGGTAAGTGCCACTAGGCAGGGAACACTGAGAAAACCATTGGGTAGGAAACGGACAGCAGGAATTTGAGTAAGGACCCCAGTCGCGAGCACTCTGAGACAACAGAGGTTTGAGCAAGGTCCCCCAAGTGTTTGACCTGCCCTTGCGATCACCCAACCCTTTGCCTGCATCACTCCATTTGGTTCCACACCAGTGCCTACATGTCTGGGCAATCAACTTGCCTTTAAACGGGAGCACCTTGACCTGTCTTAGCAACAAGAGATTGCCCTAGCAGGCACTGAACTGACATTTTTCTGAAGTCAGAAAGTCAGAGAAATGCACAAGTTCGGTAGCTGCCCATTTGAACTCAAGAGCATTGTCTTCAAATCAAGAACACATACCAATGTCTCGAAGAAAGCAAACTATCCCATACAATACACAAAAGCAAGGCATGATGTCACTCACAAAGGGAGACACAGTAGCAGTGGATACCCTGAAGCCAGAAAGTCTCATGGAACTTTCTGACACAGAATTTAAAAGAGTGACTGAATATATCCAATGGATGAAAGACAAACTTGATGAATTACAAGATACTAGAAACAAAGCCCAGGAGGAGTTTAAAAAAAAACACAATGCAAAACATTGCAGAGAAAACAAATGAAGCATTAGCAGCACTTGAAATACAAGAATCCACCATTCAAAATATAAGATCCAATGTTTCAGAGGCTGTCAACATGATGGAGGGACATATGAGCAGAGTTGATGAGATGGAACACAGAAGCAGTGAAATTGAAGACAAAATTGTCACCACTGATCAGCTAGGAGCAAAAAGCAGACTCAAAAGAGAAGGAAAAAGAAGAAAACCTAAGAATAATGTGGGACACGATCAAGAGAAATAACATGTGCATCATTGGAATCCCAGAAAAGGAAGAAGCAAGTAAAGGCACTGAAAAAGTTGTGGAAGAATTACTAGAGGAAAACTTCCCAGACATAATGAAGAATGAGAGAATATGTATTCAGGAAGCTCAGCGAACACCATATAGATTCGACCCCAAAAGAAAAACATCAAGGCATGTCATAGTTAAATTTGCCAGAACCAAAGATAAGGAGAGAATCCTGAAAGCAGCAAGGGAGAAACAAAGAGCAACCTACAAGGGAGAACAGATAAGATTAAGTGCCAATTTCTCAGCAGAAACCATGCAGCAAGAAGAGAGTGGAAGGACTCGAACACTCGAAGAACACAACTGTCAACCAAGAATACTGTACCTAGCAAAATTATCTATCAAATATGAAGGACAGATCAAGATATTCCCAGAAAAGCAAAACCTAAGAGAGTTTGTAAAAATGAGACCAGCATTGCAGGAGAGACTCAGAGATGTCCTTCTTATAGACATACCACAGAAAGCACCATGGTCCAAAGTAACTAGCAACAACACCAAAAAGAACTCAACACAATGATAGCAATAAAGCCTAGCCTCTCAATAGTCACACTGAACGTGAATGGTTTAAATGCACCGCTGAAGAGAAAGAGAGTAGCAGATTGGATAAAAATACAAAATCCATCAATATGTTGTCTACAAGAGACACACCTGAAAAATGAAGATAAAGACAGGCTAAAAATAAAAGGGTGGGGGAAAATATACCAAGCAAATGGCAACCAGAAAAAAGCAGGAGTAGCCACAATAATCTCTGATAAAATAAATATCAATGTAAAAACCATCACAGAGGACAAGGAAGGTCACTACATAATGCTGAAATGGTCAATAGAACAAGAGGACATAATATTAATAAATATCTATGCAAGAAATGAAAGACCAGCAAAATACATAAAACAAACATTTAAAAAACTGAAAAAAAGAAATAGACAACAATACTATAGTGCTGGGAGACTTAAATACACCCTTCTCAAGAAAAGATAGAACTACCAGAAAAAACCTCAACTGAAGAATTAAATCACACAATAGACCAACTTGACCTCATAGATATCTATAGATTAATGCACCACAAAAAAAGCACATTATACCTTCTTCTCAAGTGTACATGGAACATTCTCTAGAATAGATCACATTCTAGGTCACAAGGCAAGCATCAATAGATTCAAAAACATAGAAATAATACAAAACATCTTGTCAGACCATAATGCTACAAAATTAGAAATTAATAATAGGACGATAAAGGAGAAGAAACCATACATTTGGAAGCTGAACAACACCTTGCTTGAACATGACTGGGTAATAGAAAAACTAAAAAATGAAATTAAAAAGCTTCTCGAAACTAATGACAATGAAAACACCACTTACCAAAACCTCTGGGAAACAGCCAAAGCAGTAGTGAGAGGTCAATTTATAGCAATAAGCAAACACATCAAAAGACAGGAAAAACAGATTATTGACTCTCTAACCCAATATCTCCAGCAAATTGGAAAAGAACAGCAAGAAAACCCAACACCCTTTAAAAAAAAACTGAAATTATAAAAAGTAGAGCAGAAATAAATGAAATAGAAAACAGAAAAATAAATTAAACTATCAAAAAAACTAGAAGTTGGTTCTTTGAAAAAGTCAACAAAATTGATAAACCACTAGCAAAACTCACAAAAGAAAACAGGGAGAAGACACAAATAATCTGAATAAGAGATGAATCAGGCAACATCACAACAGACCCAACTAAAATAAAAAAGCTAACATTAGA
>NW_006399767.1:30398299-30399006 GCF_000299155.1 Elephantulus edwardii | reverse complement strand
AATGAATCCCTCCCTCTTGAGATTAACATAAAGAGGAACTTGGCCTTATCTGTAAAAGATTTCACCATTATAGTCTGTTTTGTACTTCCTTGTGATTCTATATAAATACTCAGAGAAACATGGCTCGAGGTCTTCAGTCGAGAACTGCTGACCCCCTGTACTACGCTCTCTGCTCTATCTTATTCCTGGCTGTTTGTTTCTTTATTAATAATTATAAAATTATTCTATTCTTTGGGACCCTCGGTGTACAACAGAGATTGATAGAGAAATTGTCAAATTTACTTGGAAAGTGAAGAAACCCTGAATGAGCAAAGCACATCTGAAAAACAAAAATAAGGTGGGAAGCATAGTCCTCCCTGGCATCAAAACCAACTGCACAGTGGTATTAAAGAAAGCAGCATGGTACTAATACAAAGCCAGGCACACAGATAAATGGAAGAGAATCGAGAACCCAGAAATTAATCCATATATTTATGGTTAACAATAAGTATACTTTTTAGAAGGTGTCGTGGTACTAGGGATATTGTAGCTGGTGTTAGATGGACCTTGGCTGAAAGCAGAGAATACCAGAGGAATGTCTATCTGTGTTTCATTGACTGTGCAAAGGCATTTGACTGTGTGGACAATAACAAACGGTGGCTGACTCTTAGAAGAATGGGAATCCCAGAACACTTGATCGTTCTAATGCAAAACCTATACTTGGACCA
>NW_006399767.1:30396789-30397670 GCF_000299155.1 Elephantulus edwardii | reverse complement strand
TGAGGTGGATTGATTCAGTGACTGGGATAATCGGGATCGGAGTATCAGAGATAGTGCCATTGACAAAGGACAGAGCAGAGTTTAGGGCTGTTGTACATATGGTCGCTATGAGTTGCAAGCGACTTGCCTGCACATAACAACAAACAACAACAATGGTTAACAATTTATTAAGGAAATAAAACCTATAAGTGGGAAAATGACAACTTCTTCAACAAAAGATGTTGACAAAACTTGATTACAACCTATACCAAGCTAAAACTGGATCCACATCTCCCACAACACACAAAAATCAACTCAAGGTGGATCATAACCTGGGAGTAAAGAAAAAACAATAAAATTTGTAAGAGACATACTGTGATCAATGTTAGAAGGCCAAGCCTATATTATTAAGTGACTGCCAGAGATTTACAATCTGGACAAGATAAAATTGGTGAATGGGACTTTCAAAAGATTAAATCTCTGTGCTCATCAAAATCTTTTGCCAACAATGAAAATAAAACCTACTGACTGGGAGCAAATAGTTGGCAACACCATCTCAGATGTGGGTCTCATAACAAAAATTTACAGTATACCCCTGGATCTCCAGAAGAAAAAAGATCGATAACCCAGTCACAAAATGGGCAAAAGACTGAAAGATTTTTCACAGAAGATGACATTTTAGTGGCAAATAGATAGAGAATTATGGTTATCACAAGAATCCAGAATTAAGGTTGCATAGTGGAGTGTACTTGGGGGGGTGCGGGAGTAGGGGTGCAGGGGGATTTTATACCAAGGAAAGATTTTTTGTTTTATTTTTTAAAAAGAGGAGTGAACTGGGGGCGTGGGCAGGGAGAAAAATGCAACAATGAATGAATGGAAATCCAAAATCTCTGTAAATGTTC
>NW_006399767.1:30392277-30396124 GCF_000299155.1 Elephantulus edwardii | reverse complement strand
TTTTTAATTAATTTCAATGAACATTACAGAGATTTTGGAATTCCATTCCTTCATTGTTGCACTTTTCTCCCAGCCCACTGCAGCCCCCTACAGTTTGCTCCTCTCCTTGAAAAGCAAAAGAAAAACTCCTTCATTGAGATTTTGGATTTCCATTCATTCATTGTTGCGTTTTTCTCCCTGCCCACCCCCACCCCCCAGTTCGCTCTTCTCTTTGAAAAGTAAAAGAAATATTCCTTCATTGGTATACATCCTTCTCCCCCTCCCCCCAAGTACACTCCACAATGCAACCTTCATTCTGGACTCTTGTCAATCATATACCATTTTTAAACTGTTCACTCCCTCATCTGTTTCAATGCAGTACACATAATTTATCCAATTTTTCTCTTACCCCAACCCTGATGTCAGTCCCATTCTAAAACAGTGGCACTATGCAGTATTTGTCTTTGTTGTGACTGAGATATTTCACTCAGCATAATGTCCTCCATGGTCATCCATTTTGAATAATATTGCATGAGTTCCTTGTTTTTCAATGCAACATAGTATTCCATTCTGTGAATATACCACAGCTTCTCTATCCATTCATTAGTTGATGGGCACTTAGGTTGTTTCCAACTCTTTGCTATTGTGCACCAAGCCACAATAAACATGGGAGTGCATATATCTGCCGTAGCAGCAGTTATGGTTTCTTTAGGGTGTATTTCCAGTAAAGGAATTACTGGGTCAAACGGTATTTACAACTTTTTGAGAAAGTGTCATACATTCTTCCACAGTGATTGCACCACTTTATAAATTAACCAACAGTGAATAAGGGTTCCAGTTTCTCCACAAGCTTCCCAGCATTTGTTATTTGATGTTATGTTAAATTTTGCTCTTCTTACTGGGGTGAGATGATAACTCATAGTTGTTTTGATTTGCATCTCTCTTAGAGCTAGGGATTTTGAACATTTCTTCATGTGTTTGCTGGCCATCTGAATGTCTTCTTTGGTGAAGTGTCTGTTCATATCCTGTGCCCATTTTTCAATTGAATTATTTACCTTTATCTTTTTCTGGTGCTTGAGTATTTTATAAATCCTAAATGTAAGTCCCTTATCAGACATATCATTACCAAATATGTTTTCCCAGTCTGTGGCTTTTCTTTTTCACTATGTTGGAGAAGTTTTTAAATGTACATGGGGATTTTATTCTTAGAAGGTCCCATTCATCTATTTTATCCTCTCCTGGCTGTAGATTTTTCAGGATCCTTGGAAGACTGTTTATGTTGTGAATTATGTCTTCTAGAGTTTTTCCAACTTTTCTTTAATGAAATGCATAGTCCTTGGTTTTAGCCCTAGGTCCGCAATCCATTTTGAGTTAGTTTTTGTGTATGGAGTGAGGTGTGGATCTTGCTTTAGTTTTCTACAGGTAGTTTTCCAGTTTTGCCAGCACCATTTATTAAAAAGGTTATCATTTCTGTGCTTAATTGATTTCATCTCTTTGTAGATGGGCTGATTTCTGGATTTTCAGTGACACTATTTCTTGTGGTCTGTGCTGTCTTCATGATATTTGCCATGCTCAAATCCATTGTGACAGTAACTGTATCGCTATATCTCACTGAGGTTTTCCTCTTTACTTTTCCCAGCATAATGTTTCTCTCCAAGAATTGTTTCTTCTTGAAAATATTCTCAAAATGAGGTGAAGTTTCATCATCCTAACTCTAAGGATTACCCTGGTCGTATTTCCTTGAGATTTCTTGGTCCTTTGCAAATCCATGGTATATTAAATACTCTTCTCCAATACCACAATTCAAAAGCATCAATTCTGCTTTTGTCATTCTTACTTGTTGTCCAACCTTCAGATGTATAAGAAGCAACTGAGAAAAACCATGTCTTAGATCAGTTGTATTAGTCTTTAAACTTGTATTCTTGTTCTTTAGAACTTTGAAGAGGTTATTGATAGAAGACGTCCCCAGTGCAACACATATTTTGATTTCTTAAATGCTGCTATAATGAGTGTTGCTTATGGATCAAAGAAAATTAAATTATTGGTAGGGAAGCTCTGTAACAAAGAGAAATCAAAGTGAAGAAAAGGAATAAGGGCAAGTCTTGAGTTATAATACTGAAGATTTTTGTGTGCAAAATGTTCGATGATGCAAACATCAAAAGAATATGGAATAAATACACTGAGCCGCTTTACCAGAAAGAATTTTGGTCAACAATGAAACATTTCAAGAAGTAGTATCTTATCAAGAACCAATGATAATTAAAGAAGAAGTTCAAGATTCACTATAGGCATTAGCAAAAAATAAGGGCCCTGGAATTGATGGAATAACAATTGAAATTATTTTAAAAACATACGAAACCCTGAACTTGCTCACTCAGGAAATTTGGAAGACAGTGAACTAGCCAACTGACTGGAAGAGATCCATATTTGTTCTCATTCCAAAAATATATGAGCCAAATCATAAAACAACATTATCATCACATGGAAGTAAAATCTTGTTCAGGACATCCACAGGAAGCTTTTAGAAATCTAAACTGGATTCAAAAGTGGCCATGACATGGGAGTATCATTGTTAATATTACATGGATTCTGGCTGAAAGCGGAGAACTGAAGAAGGAGTTTATTTGCATATTACTGACTGTGCAAAGGCTTGTGACTGTGTAGTTCTAACAAATTAGGACTAATAGAGAGTAGAATAGAAATTCTTAATGCTTAATTGTGTTCATGTGAAACCTACACCTAGGTCAAGAAGCAGTTGTCAGAACAGAGCGAGGAAACACTCCATAGTTTTAAATCCAGAAAAATGTGTGTCGAGGTTGTATTTTTCCTCTATCCATCCTTATTCAATCTGTATGCTGAACTGGACTCTATTTAGAAGAATGTGGGATCAAGATTAGTAGAAGTCTTATTGATAATTTGCAATATGCATATAACACAACCTTGCTTATAGAAAGGGAAGAAGACTTAAAACAGTTGCTGCAGAACATGAAATACCACACACCTCAGTATGGATTACATCTCAATATAAAGGAAATAAAAATCCTTGTCACTAGAGTACTAGGCAATAACATGAGATTTAAAAAAATAGAAGTTTTGCAGAATTTCCTCTTACTTGAATCAATAATCTACACCCAAAGTAACAACAATCAAGAAATCAAGTCTTGTTGCACAGGGAAAATCTGTCTCAAAGACATCTCCAAAGTATTAAAGATCATCTCCAAAGTATTAAAGATCAAAGATGTTAGTTTAAAGACTAAGATGTGCCAAATCCAGGTTATTGTAGTTTCAATTACTTCCTATGCATGTGAAAACTGGACAATGAATAAGGGTATGGTATAGGAGATTACAGAATATCCAATGGACTGCCAAAAGAATAATTTGTTTTGGAGAAAGTGCAACTATGCTTTTCCTTAAAGGCAAGGGTGGTGAAACTTCATCTCTTATACTTTGGGTATGTGGCCAAGAGGGGACAGAACTTGGAAAAAAAAAATCACCTTGGGAAAAGGGGAAGTGTCAGAGAAAAAAGAAATTTTTCCACAAGAGATGAATTGTTGTGACGGCTGTCACAATTGACTTGACAGAGATCATGAGGATAGTGTTGACTTGGATAAGTATCATATCTGTTGTTAATAAGTTTGCTATGAGTTGACCTGACAGCCCCTAATAGCAAACATATTTATACTTTTATCATTTCTATGGTAGTAGTACATTGCTGAAATACATTTGTACATCACTGAAAAGAAAATATGATTATAGAATATCCATTCTAATTTGACAATTTCACTAATTCTATATTAAACAGCAAATAAAAAATAAAAAGAATTCCTATGTAATTTATTTAGTGATTTATAAGCAAATGTCCCAAGAA